>NC_080041.1:30504111-30794977 GCF_012489685.1 Lotus japonicus
ATACTTGCTAGACATACTTATACTGTATTTGTTTCATGTTCATGTTTTTTTTTTTATCTTGTATGCTTGTTCAGATATTTCATGTTCTTCCGAATATAAGCTTTGCAAATTGCTATTAAATGTCTCTTGAGCCTCTCTTATATTTTTTTTTGATAGGCAATAAGAATTATATTGAATAGAAGTACAGGGGTACTTCAACCCAATACAAAGAGAAAGAAGAAGAAAAAAAGAGACAAGCTAAAAACTTACATGTACAAAAACAAAGGCCCTAATAATGATGAAACTAACCCACCTAATACCTCCTTGAAAATAGACTTAACAAAACAAGCCTCATTAAAACCTTACTAGGATAAAACCCCCTTTTTATCCTCTCTTTTATGACTTCCTTTTTTCTTTTTTTTTCTTTATTTTTTTTTTGTTTTAACAACATAGTAATCCATCCTGTGTAGTGGCGTGGAGTTTTCAGCCCAAAAAACGCTGTACTAAGATAGCAAGTAGTGGGATGATTGTTCTACTGAAGTTGTAGATCCAACACTAAGTGTGTGAGTGTGGGAGGGGTGGGGGGTTGTGCGGGAAGGGGAGACATTGAGACCTTTAGGTTGTGACAGTGAGGGGTTTCAATGGAGGGTGAGGAGTAGTCAAGTAAGAGTGTATTATTGAGGTTGAGTAAAAGGGTATGCCTGCGACCAGTGAGGGTTCCAGAAAATGCCAAGAATGGTCAAAACTACTGTTTCAATAAGTGGGCTTGAGCTAGTGAGGGTGGAGGAGACAAAGAGAGTCAATCGTGAAAAATGGTTGGAAATAATGAAGGATGGTTTCCAATTTTCAGATGCCACATATGTTGTGGTAATGATGAAAAGATCCAGAGTTGGGGCTAAATGGGGCTTCATCCTCTGATGGTGAAATAGCAGTGGTTTAGGCCGCAAATCTTGGTGTGACTTAAAAGCGCTCTGCTTAGTGTGATCTGTAGGAGGCTTCAGCTGCTGCACAATAATGGTGTGTTTTGAGCTGATAGTGGATTGCTTTTGCTATTGTTGGTTGTCATTCTTAACCACTGTATTTTAACTCACCATTGACTGAGGATTCTTGAACCACTGGTGCTGTTCCATTTATTAGTTCCTTTTCACCTTTTTGTTATAAGACTTGATTTTAGATTTCATTTGCAGTTTCTAGGAGTTCTGGCAAACCCTTAAAAGCTTCATTTGTGTGGACACTTCGTGGCAAGAATTCGTCCGGAAATGATGGGGACTCGTTGCATTATCACAAGGTTTTACCTCGCTTGTTTCCATGGAAAAGAACAACATATTTAAGAAGCTTCGTTCATAATTCTGCTTCAAGCTTTGATAGTAGTTCCGTATCTGCAATCAGGTACTTTGCATTTGTTACCGCTTCATTTATGTTTGTTTTGTTTCTCTTCCATTTGGTTGTGTTCGTCAACTATATTCGATTTCCATAGTCAAATAAGTTTTGGATTTCAGCAAGAAATTGCTACTTTCAAGAAAGAGGGATACTGTTTACACCAGGTCAACCCATGGGTTTTCTCTTTGGAAATCCAAGGTATTAGGAGTTGGTGGTTATAGTTTAAAATGGTCCAAATCCATTGAGAAGCACTCAAAGAAAGCTAATGAGGTTAGTTTGGCTTTTGATATATACGATGACCCTTTTCCATTAAGTTTCTGTTTAAATTAGGTATATTTTATTTCAAGTAAAATATGTTTTTCTTAACTATGATTCTTACAATTTCTTATGATCATTTTAGGAAGCCACACTTGCTGTTGCTGCAGTTGAGAGGAAGAAGAGAGAACAGAAAGATGAGGCTTGCATCAATTCTCAGACTAAGAGTAGGAAGCATTTCTTTCCATCAGTGTTTGTCACATCAAAATGCCAAAGACTTTGTTTTCTTGCTATTAAACCTTACTTATTCTCTCTGTATATATTATATTTGTCTGTTACTCTGACTTTGGAAGTAGCGGTTGATTGTGTAGGAGAACGAATATTTCGTATTGGTTCAGTTCGCTACAGAATGGATCCTTCCAGGCGGACACTTCAGAGGATTTCAGGTGGACAACATTTTTATTTAAATTAGTTTACTGGGGTTATGCTCGACTGTTTACATTTCCTTCACTTGTCAATATTTCATGATTACCTATGTGAATACATGCTTTTGGAACATCTTCATTTCACTTATTTAACAAATTTAGCATAGGCAATGTTTGGTATTAGGATGTTTTTCTGGTTAGATGAAAAACTTCGTATTATATATATAAATATATATATATATAATATATTTATATACTGATAATCACATATCAGATATCAACTTGATGATTGTTAAAACTGGAATGATTAACAATGTACTTTTGTGTATATATTATATATAAAAGACTTGACTCTTGTTGAACTTCAAATCCTGAAATCGTGTACTTTTTTCGGATTCTAAGGCCAGTTCGGTTCTGAAAATTGTGTTACTATTTACTTCTTCCAAGGTTTCTGGGTTTCTTATTCGAATATTTGTCTTCTAAGGTGATGTAAAGAACAATCAAATTCTTTTCGATTTAAGTTATGAGTATTATAATGATTAAGACCTATGAAAATGCAGAGGTATTTGAATGGTTAATACATGGAGCCTTCTCATTTTTTACTGAAGGCTGATTTTGTAAATAATACTTGAAAAAATTAGTCTGGTTCCCAAAAGAAGAAAATAACTAGTCTATGATGTGTTGATTGTCTGTTTGGACAAGGAGAGGGTTTTACATCAAATATTGAAAATCATTAAGCTCCTTTCCTTTTTTTCTTTGCTGGGAATACGTCACAATTATGGCCTTTTTGTTATTTCATTTCTTTTCTGCTTGTCCCTTTAGTATCATTATAATGTTTTGAATATTTAGCATTACTTTTCCGGCAAGCTAATATGTTCTATCACTATATTTTTCTTACAAAAGTTTCCTTTAATTCTCTTTGTAGACGATGAATCCCCGTCCTCTGCCTCTGTCTCTTCAGGTTTGGCTGGCAAAAGAGCTTATATTCCAAGGAGATTAGTGATTGGAAATGATGAGTATGTGCATTGTTCTTTTTCATTGGCTTTTATCTTTATGGTAGTGTCTAATTTCAGCAATGTTACTAGTCTTTTTAAAAAGAAGCTTACAAAATAGTAGGTGACTAACAGGGAGAGGATTGTATAATTTTGCTGTTTTATTCATGGCTTAAAAGCATTTTTGGTCCCCCACGAATGTGATGTGTGCAAATATAGTCCCTAAACTTTAAAAATAGCATTTTGAGTCCCCCACGTTATCTGCCGTCAACAAAACTGGTCCCTCCGTCCAAAAACTAACGTTTTATCTTATGTGGCACATTTTAATTGACGTGGATGCTTATTAGGAGAGAGATTATACTGTGTGGTAGTGTTTTTTTTTAAAAAAAAGAATTTGCATAAGTTTCATCATCATCTTCATCATCATGAAAGCTCAAAACCCAGAAGTGATGCAACCCAGAGATTCGTCCTTCCTTCACCAGATATGAAATCTCCTCCTCCTTCGTGCCATGCCCCCACCAAACACCCAAACGTCAAACTGAACCTCCGAACCCCAAACTTCCGTCCAGCCACCTTCAACACCAAAAACCCCAACCGAAATCAAACCTCTGTAGAGATCTGGTGAGAGAGTAAGGGAAGTGAGTGAAGCATGCCCTTTTTCTCCCTTTTTTCCCTTTCCCAAATTTCTGGGCGAAGCATGTTGGGTCTGGGTTGAAGAAGGTTATTTGCGTTTGAAGAAAAATTTGGGGATGGGTTTGTGTTTCAAGTTCAAGCCATTTTATTTGAACTTGAAACACACTTGTATTGGTACCTACTTCTTGTAGAATGAAACAGATCCAAATACGACCCAAATTCAGTTTAAGAATAATACAGTTAAGTGTGAAACAAAACATCATAGATTAGACATACCTTTTCTTAGAGGTACTCTTGAGAAAACAGAGGAATGTCTGAGAATTGAGACCCACAGAGACCAGTTTGCATGTCCGCAATGCAAGGGCATCCTGAAAATTCCACAAATTTTAATTTCTCATTCACTCAACTTGCCAAGTTGATTGATAAAAAATGAGGAAGACAAACCTCAGTGTCTTGGTTTCCATATGCTGCGGCCTCTGTGTACAAGGTGAGCCAGACATTTACACAAACAGTTGGAGTGCCTAGGAAATAAAACGAAAATGGAGAATTAAAGAACCTGCAAGCACGGATTCCAGGAAAGTGGGATGAGAGGAATTGTTGGCAATGAAAGTACAACTTTTCTTTTCTAGATACAAAGCTCAAACTTATGGGTAGATAGATACCTGTAAAATGATGAATATGGTGGTAGAAGAAGATGAAGATGAGGATTTTGCTGGGTTTCTTCATGATTTTTTATTTTTCAATTATTTTTTGGGTTAAATTACATAATTGTCCCTAAAACCGTTAGTTTTTTGACGGAGGGACCAATTTTGTTGACGGATGGTAATGTGGGGGACTCAGAATGCTATTTTTAAAGCTTAGGGACCATGTTTGCACACATCGTATTCGTGGGGGACCAAAAGTGCTTTTAAGCCTTTATTCATCCTTGTACACTTGAGCATTCAAATGATTTTCATCATCAATATTTGTAGATATGTCCGAATCGGCAATGGAAACAAGCTTATCAGAGACCCAAAGAAACGAACTCGAAAATTGGCTAATGAAAAGGTTAGATGGAGCTTGCACACTGCCAGACAGCGGTTGGCTCGAAAGCAGAAGTATTGTCAGTTTTTCACAAGGTTTGGCAAATGTAACAAGGATGGAGGGAAGTGTCCTTATATTCATGATCCCTCAAAAGTTGCTGTCTGTACTAAGTTCCTGAATGGCTTATGTTCTACTCCCAACTGCAAATTGACTCATAAGGTTTTGTAAAATATGGGGTCCAACGATTTGAATGTGGTCTGCTGAATTTAGTTCTTGGTTCAAAGTTTGAGTTTTAATTGATTTGTTATGCAGGTCATTCCAGAGCGAATGCCAGATTGTTCTTATTTTTTGCAAGGTGCGAAAGTTTTCTTTCATCAAACGAATAATATGAAAACACAATTCTGACAAGTTTCATTGCAGGCTTATGCTCAAACAGAAATTGCCCGTATAGACATGTCAATGTGAACCCTAAGGCATCTATCTGTGAAGGATTTCTTAAGGGTTATTGTGCTGATGGCAATGAGGTATTAATCAATCATATTTAATTTCCTGTTTGACTACTGGGTAATGTGAGTATTGACCTTTTCCCTATTTTTACCGTCATTAAATAAATCAATTTTTGTGCATATAAATATTCGGCACACCTGTGTTTCTCAAACAGGGTGTCTCTAAGAAATTATTTACGGTGATTGTAGGGTTCTTATAAGGTCAATCTGGACTTGCATCAAATTGGGTTTGATAAATTAGAAATGAATTGTCTGTTTCAGCCTGTAACTCTTTTTCCTGGTTGTTGGATTGCTAATTCTGATGTTGTTCTGTAGTATATAGCTTTGTGCGTATTGTTATTTGTTAAAATATAGTCCCCGGTCTGGAATTCCCACTAGAAGTTCTTTCCTTGGGAAATGGTTTTGTTTTGTTCTGTAAATATCCTCTATCCTCCTCTCTATCTACATGCTTCACCTCCTTCCCCTTGTTGTGATCTCAAACACTATGATTGTGTTTTCACAGTGTCGGAAGAAGCATAGCTACATCTGTCCTGCTTTTGAAGCTACGGGAACCTGTGTTCAAGGAACCAAATGCAAGCTTCACCACCCCAAAAAACAAAGCAAGGGAAAGAAAAGAAAGAGATCTGGAGATCAGAACAGTAGAGGGCGTTACTTTGGTTCTATTTCCGTCGATGTTTCTGAACCTGAGATGATGATGGCTTCAAGTCAACAGAACCTTGACCTTGAGAAAGAACTTTCCGACTATATCAGTCTTAATGTGAATGAAGAAGTTGCAGATGTGGTCGATCAATCATTTGAGCAATCAACATTTTGTGGCAATGACTCCATGGATTTGGATACTTATGATGAACTTAAACCAGTTCTTGCAATGACCAAATTGACATCGCAAGCACCTCAGTCCAGTTGTCTGCAAGCTTTAGACAATTGAAGGAGATTGAAGGTAATTGTAAATGTGGTATAACTTAGGTAATAGATTAGTTTTTTTCCCAATTTTCATATCAATATTCTGCCTCAATGATTTTGAATTCCTGTTGTCATTGTACACTACTACCACACAGGTCAATATATACACCCTCCCCTTGTATTTTATGTATAACTGTACAATAACGTCTGGAATATAGAGAAAGAAAAATTACCTTCTCCAACAGTATCACTCTTTTCATATGAATGCCGATTTACTTAACTCTATCATTATCATTGAGAGAATTTAAAGTTCAGCAGACGTTCACTTGTAACATCTGGAGTACTCAAACATCTGACATGATTGTTTAATTTGCATTATCGTGTATATTAGGGAGTGCATATTAGTATTATCTAATAACTAATTTTTTTGGAAAATGAAAGTATTATAATTAGAAAATTGATATTAAATTTCATTCATTTTGTAATAAGATCCTTAAAATTTAAATTCTTTTAATTTATGTACCAAAAAAATTTATTTTAATTTAATCCTCGTATTTTTTTTTTAAAAAAAATTGATTAAATCCTTACACTCTAATACTAAGTATTTTGTTTAGTTTGAACATTATGTATTTTGGACGTTTTTATTATTTAAATTTAATTATTAATCATGATTCAGGGAAATTTTTTAAATATTAATTAAATCATCAATAATATATATATATATATAGGGTGTATCTTATGAGAAAGGTTTATGTGAGAAAATGAGAATAAATCACGACCGTTAGATCTAACAATCAACGGTTAAGATTAAAAGAATTTAATGGTCATGTGATTGTCACATAATCACTTAAAAAAGTCACATGACTTAATGTTTTAATCTTGACCGTTGATGGTTAGATCTAACGGTCGTGATTTATTCTCATTTTCTCACATAAGATTACCTTTTTCATAAGATACATCCTCTATATATATATATATATATATATATATATATTCTCAAAATTTCACACTGTTACATGGATCATCCACACAATCTGTTCATTTTTTTTTGTTTTGTTTTATGACCCCATTAGATGAAGACAATTACTACTTATCTGGCCACCTTCCTTTTTTTCCTTTGTTAGTCAATGTAACGTTCGCTTGAGTTGAGTTGAGTTGAGTTGGATTCTCCTTCCCGATGCTTCCCTGTTTTACTCTTCTATAATATTTCACTGTCATGATCATTACTTTCTGCTACTTGTAAATGCGTTTTTTTTAGTGATTGACTGTCAGCTAAGGTTAATTGAATTTACAACTCAGTAACTCAGGATATGCATTATCCTATGCCCACATGAATGTTTTGTCTATCTGTCACAACTCAGTAACATACTCTTTGATGCTTTTTCCATGATAGCTTTTCCTGCATATGTGCTGGTTTTACTGGCGTAATCTCAACCTTTCGAGCCTCATCTAAGTTATAAAAACCCATCACAACACTAACAAAATACACACCAACACCACCCCACTCTCTCACTTCACTCTCAAAACCTGCTTGCTTCTAGTAATGGACAACTATACAACAGATCCATTTTTCCTATACACCACATATGCACCCAACTCCTCCTCCCTCCTTCTCAAACATGATGAGCCTTTTGCAACAACATGACATGACAGGTCTTCCAACTTTCACCCAAAGTCTTGATTATTTCCCATATGTCAACATTTCTGAGCCATTCATGTTTCCAACACCACCCTCTCTCTGAATTTCAAATCTATTCCCAGATTTTCAGTTTCTACCACCTTGTGAGGTACCTTATCAAACACCTAACCTGCAATTCTCACCACCTTCTCATGCACCTTATCAAATACCTAACCTGCAAGTATAATCAACTTATGAGGGACCTTATCAGACACCTAACCTGCATTTCCCATATATGGACAACACAAACACAAATCCCCATCTGATGAACCAACCTTATAACAATGAGTAGATTCTCTGTTACCTTTTCCAATGGAGCCGCAAAACAATATCAGTTCCCTTTGAGCATGAAAGATTATCAACTTGAATATTTGTCTCAGCCTCTGAAATTTGAACAATCACTACTACAGGTAGAAGATAGGAAGGGTTTTGTAGCAACAATGACAAAATTCCAGAGATTGCAGAACTGAAAAAGAAAAGAAAACAAACAAAAGTGTAAAGCTGTGTTGTTTCTCCTTCTGAATTTGAATCTGCAAGTGTGACAATGAAAGAAAATCCAGAAAGAGAAGATCCCCAAAGTATTCAACGCCTCAAATGGGATGGTAAGTGGACTCATATGTTTTCTATATATACATGAGTAATGATTCAATAGCACTCCAATTTTTCTTCCAAAATTACCAAATAATGATTGTTTTTCACTATAACTTTTTTTATATGGAAAATAAATTAATTAATTAGAAAACTTTCATTTTATCTTGTGGTTGTTAAATATATACATATGTGAATAATGGAGGGAGGTTGCACAACTTCCACGACTTTGGAAAAAGAAAGTAGTCACTGCTACTGTACTTAAAAATTTATAAATCGAGCATAGATGAGCCTTGAGATATAGGTAAGCAAACCAATCACATGTAAGTAACATTATTTTAGGCAATTTCTCTAGTACCTCTCTAAAAATGAAGTAATTTTATACAATAAAAATGGGGTTGCTTTGGTACCCTTTTGAAATGGGAGGGTTTTAAACTTTCAGCTGATTATTTAAAGTATAGAGGACGAAATTGTAAATTATAAAAGTTTGTTATTGAAAAATTCATGACAAATTAAGGCTTACGGGTATGACACCCCTTAAGTTTTAGATGGGTGTCAGAAAAATTGCCTAAAAATATGTTAATTACATGGGATTGGTTTGCTTACCTATATCCTAAGGCTCATCTATGCTCGAAATATACATCTTTAAGTACAATAGTAGTGGCTACTTTCTTTTTCCAGAGTCATGGACGCTCTTCCTCAACCTCCCTCCATTAATCACAAATGTATATTATTTAACAACCACAAGATAAAATGGAAGTTTCTAATTAATTAATTTTATTTTCCTTATAAAGAAAGTTATAGTAAAACAATCTTTACTTGCTAATTTTGGAAGAAAAATTGGAGGGCTATTGAATTATTACTCATGTATATATAGAAAAAATATGGGTCCAATTACCTTCTCATTTGGGGCATTGAATACTTTGGGGATCTTCTTTTCAGTATTTTTAGTCATTGTTACACTTGTCGCCTCAAGAGGAGAAGCAACAACAGCTTTACACTTTTATTTGTTTTGCTTTCTTTTGCCAGTCATGCGATTCTTAGCAATTTTGGTCATAGTTGCTACAAAATCCTTCTTATCTTCTTCCTGCAATAATGGATGTTCTAGTTCCAGAGGCTGGGACAAATCTTCAAGTTGATAAACTTGCATGCTGAAAGGGATCAGTGACATTGTTTTGTTGCTCCACTGAAAAAGGTAACATAGAATCATACCCATTGTTATAAGGCTGGTTCAATCAATTGGGAAATTGTGTTTGTGTTGTCCATATATGAGAAATGCAGGTTAGGTATTTGATAAGGTGCATCATAAGGTGATGACCTGCAGGTTAGGTGTTTGATAAGGTGCCTAAGAAGGTGGTGAGAAGTGCAGGTTAGGTCTTTGATAAGGTGCATCATAACGTGGTGGAAACTGAAAATCTGGGAATGGGTCTGGGATTAAGGGAGAGGGTGGTGTAGGGAAACATGAGTGACTCAAAAATGTTGTCATATGAGAAATGATCAAGACTTTGGGGAAAAGGAGGAAGACCTATCATGTCATGTTGTTGCAAAAGGCTCATGTTTGAGAAGAAGGAGGAATTGGACGCAGAGGTGGCATATGGGGAAAATGGATCAATTGTATAGTTGTCCAGTACTGACACATGGTTTTAAGAGTGAAATGAGATAGTTGGGTGGTGGCGGTGTGTGATTTGTGTGAGTGATGTGGAGAGATTTTATAACTGAGATTGGGCTTGAAAGGATGAGGTTGCGCTAGTAAAACCAGCCACTATGCAGGAAAAGCTTGCACGAAAAAAGCATTAAAGGGTGAGTTACGGAGTTTCGACAGATGGGCATAACATTAATGTGGCATTAGGATAATGCATGTTTTGAGTTACTGAGTTGTAAATTTAATTTACCTTAGCTAGCAACCAATTACTTAGAAAGAAACACATTTACAAGTAGGTTCAAATCAGAAAGTAATGATCTTGAGTGGGTGAAATATTATAGAAGAGTAAAAGAGGGAATGATAGAGAAGGAGCATCCAACTCAGATCAAGCGAGCATTACACTTCGCTGACCAGGAAAAAAGGAAGGTTGCCAAGTGGTAATTGTCTTCATCTCACAAGGTCATAAAAAAGGAAACAAAATCGATTGTGTGGATGATCCATGTAACTGTCTAGAATTTTGAGAAAGTAGAGAGATACATGTATAGTGAGATGAAATGGTGGCAATTGCAAAGAGAGATGCAAACTGGTGAGGATTTTAGTTATTGCTTTGTGTTGCTTGGGAGCATATTAATTGAGAGGAGTGTCTTATTGTAAGAGATGAGAGCATTAAGTCATAACCAAATGAGAATTAATTGGACCCATATGTTTTATTTATATAAATGAGTAATGATTCAATAACACTTCAATTTTTCTTCCAAAATTACCAAGTAATGGTTGTTCTCACTATAACTTTCTTTCTATGGCAAAAAAATTAATTAATTAGAAAACTTCAATTTTATCTTGTGGTTGTTAAATAATATACATCTGTGATTAATAGAGGGAGGTTGAGGTAGAACTTCCACGACTCCGGGAAAAGAAAGTAGCCACTACTATTGTACTTAAAGTTGTATATTGAGTTCATGGATGAGCATTGAGATATAGGTAAGCAAACCAATCCTATGTAATTAACATTTTTTTAGGCAATTTCTCTTGCACACATCTAAAAATGAAGGGTGCATACCCTTTAGTCTTAATTTTTCACGATATTTTCTATTACAAAATTTGCAATTTAATTCTTCATACTCTAAATAATCAATTGAAGGTTTCAAAGTCCTCCCATTTGGAAAGGGTACTGTAGCAACACCATTTTTTTATTGCATATTTTTTTGGCAATTTCTTTAGTACCATCTAAAAGTGAAAGAGATCCAAAAGTGAAAGAGATCCATATCTTTAATCATGTTTTCTTTATAAATAACTTTTGTAAATTCATAATTTTATCCTTAGTATGCTAAAAAATGAACTAAAGTGTAATATACCCTCCCATTTTCAATGGGTACAGGAATAACGCTTTATTTTTCTTCAACGTCTCATAGGATGCTAAGAATAGGCTATTAATTGCACATGTACACCTTCGCCGTGCACTTCGCTGTTAGTGGATGGGATTACCGATTCAATTGGGTATCACCAGGTCCGAGGTCTTTTCAAGCATCTGGGGAAGTTGAAGAATGTCTTTGTTCAACGGATGAGGAAACAGGGTCGAAAGTTCCGGTTTGGTTTTGTAAGATTTGCTTCTAGGAAGGAGGCTTTGGCTGCTATTCGGTATGTGGATGGGTATCGAATTGGAGGTGGGTTTCTTTCTGTTGCGTTGGCTAGGCCTCCGATTCAAATGGGTATTCAGAAGGCTAGTGTCAAAGATTCGGCGACAAAGTTGGATGAGCTTTGTTCACCGTCTCTGTTGGCAAGTGATTCTAGTTTAGCTTTAAAGTCTTCGAAGGAGGTTTTGGTGGGGAAGGATTCTGGGACCAGCGCCTCGCTCTTTTCGCCAAGAGAGGGAGAGATGATTTCTGGTTTGTGTAGGTTTTTTGACAGAGGTCCCTGGGTGCGTAATGAAGATTTGTTTCCTGAAATTAATTCTCTAATTTGTCGGACTGGTTTTGGCTTGATGTTGATTGATGGGGAGAGGATACCCTCCGAGTTCCTGTTCCCGGAAGTCTTGTCTTTGGGTTCTGATTTTTCTGCTGGCGTAGGGTTGCTTGGGTGTCCGGCTTCTGAGAGGTGCATTTTGGAGGATGCTTTGGGTGTTTGTCACACTGTTGGAGTTAGGGAGGAGGCTATTGCTTCGCCTCATGAGGTGCTTTCTTTACCTCGTGGTTGTGAAGTAAAAGCCTCTAGGCCTAGGGGTATGCCTAGGTTAGTTGAGAAGAGTGGAAGGAAGAAGAAGGATCCAGATGGTCCCTCTAGAGGTTACGGCGTACCGGAAGGCTCATCTTCTTTGGAGGCACATGAAGGGAATCAACGGATGCTTTTGCCGGCGGAGTTTTCGGAGCCTCATGGTGTTATGACTAGAGCGATGAGTGCCCTCTTGATGGGGAAACGATTGGGCATGTCATATGATTGTACGAATGCGACTGCTCTGAACCAGATTGCTGCTCAGATTCAAGCGCGCAAACCTCCTTAGGGATGGTGTTTGGTTGTGTTCACCTTGGTCTGATGTGTGGGTTTTCTTGGGGTTGTTTCTTGAGAGGCTTCTTGGAAGTTATTTTGGTCTTTTGGGTTTGATTGCTATGGGGTATAAGGTCTATTCTTTTCTTTTTAGGGCTGGATGTATAGTCTGTCTTGGGGGCTTGTCTGAGCATATTTCCATGGTTGGTTTTTTTGGCTGTTGGATCCTTTTTTGTTGGTTTGTATCTTCTTGACTATCATATCATATATATCATTTTGCTTTCGAAAAAATAATAATAATAAAAGTCAGATGTATGTTATGGAGACTGGAGAGTGTTGGTAAAATTGCATTTGCTCTTTTTACCAATTTCTATCATTGAGTTTGTCATTATTTTGACTTTATAGTGAGATGTTTTTCCCAATGTAACATAAGACTTTTTGAGGCATTATGGACAAAAAATGGGAGATTATACAACTCTTTACCAGGATTAATCTCATGCTCCGGTTAGTTTTACTTTTCTTGTTATGTTACACAATTTAGTAAACATCGGGTATCAATATTTTTTCTTCAGGATTTGAGACCGAGTCCTAGAATGAGATTCAAACGAGTTTGATGGGCCCTGAAACAGTTTAAACTGTTCAATTGACCTAAAAAGGTAAAAAGATTTTGAATTGGAGTTAGGGCATACTGGTGCGTAAAATAATGAACATAAAATTTCTAAAAAACAAGAGTGTTGAACAAATACATTGTTCATTGGTGAAATTGAAAGAAAGAGAAAATGAAGAGAAATGAGAGCTAATAGGCTAAAGATAGAACCTCACTTTTCTTCATCTTTTTCCATTCTTCATGTCAGAATTTTGAGTACATTGCCATGTGAAGCACCTGAAATTGAGACATGTAACTTGTTAAGTTCTTTTATGCTAAAGAGAAATCAAACACCGGATTTTATTTCAACTTCTTTGCATCTCTTAAACACGCTTTCCTCCATTTTCTACCTAGTTGTATTCTCCGACCTTGCTCTCTAATTACAAGACCATGAGTTTCTTGTGTTTCTGTTTGTCACAGATACAAAATAGTCTTTTGCGGTTGAACAAATTGTCAGTCACACTCCCAATATTTTCCAGCATATGTCATACTGTCCAATATTTGTGCTTTAATCTCTCATAATTTATTCATCTCATGAGTTGATATTCTCTTCTCTGTCACATCAATTTAATTGTGTCACATAGAGAAGAGTCTGACAATTATAATCTTACTTTGCTTAATTTTTCAAATGACATGAGACAATTTGGTTGATATTGGAACATGGGAGAATATGGAACACGGACAAAAGATCTTCATCATCCAATTTATGTAAGTATTTACCTCTGCTTGCCCTTTATGATTTCATGGTTCTTTAATTGTTTGATCGATCATAAAAAAATTTATGAGGGTTCTAATATTCAAGTGAGTAATATTTTGGTATCATCTAGTATCATTTATAACACTAAAATAATTAATATGAAGGATATGTATACAGTATACTTATTTTTTTTTGTCTTGACCCAGGTATCCTCACAGCCCCCACGATCAGCGCACTAAGCGGTAGGGGGTTGACCAATGAGTTTTTTCTATGTATACAGTATACTTATCTCAAATTCTCATTATTAACAAAGTCAACAATTTTATATGTGAGGAAACAAACAGTAAATCAAAAAGAGGAAAATGCAAAAGGATCGCAACCCTCATCATCAAAAGGCAAGGATGGAAAGCGAAGGAGAATCTTCCTCGGCTAAAGAGATGAGCCTTGATGAAATGAAAGAAAGTGGGGTGGAGGTTCTTCTTCAAGTGGAGGAGAAAGTGAAGAACCGGGAAACACAGAAGGGGTATGGAACTGGCAACTGGGTATCCGTTGGGGAAGAAGAAGCTAAAGAAGTCAAGGAAACTAGGTGTATGAGGCTGCCCTAATGACTAATGATAACATTTGCATCAATGAAGGATGTGATGATACTTAAGATTTTAGACATGTATTTTTTTTCCATCTTCCAAAAACATTTTTTTAGACATGCATGTCTTTTTTTTTTTGACAGTTAGACATGCATGTCTTGGTGGATCATATATATATATATATATAGGGGGAGTATCATATGAGAAAACATTTCTTATGTGAGAAAGATAAGAATGATTTCTAGCCATTAGATTAAAATATGTGGCTAGAATTAAAACACTGAATTAAACAGTCACGTGCCAGATTTCCATCTTCTTCCCCCAAGTATTCTCTCTGCGGCCATCTAGTGCCTGTGACCCATTCCTCAATCCTCCAATCATTGTCCCAGTTGCAACCCGATGCAATATGTGAAAACCCAATTCCCACAGCGGCACAAATTCTTATTGTTCTCTTCCTCTATATGGAAGAGATTGTGGATCATATTCATATACCCTTGAAGTTTTGATGTTTTTTCTTTGGCGGTGGTGCTTCTGCAGTTAATAGTCGCTCACCATGTTGTTGTTGTGAATGTCCCCTGTTCTTCGAGTTGCGTCGCGCTCGCCGCTGAATCGTCCACAAAGTGCTAGAGATGCAGATGCACATTAAAATAAATAAATTCAGCGGTTTTCTTTTTACATCGTTACTTATTGACTAGAATTCCATGTCAAGTCGTTTTAAACCGTATATTCAAAAAGCAATAAAAAATTTCCTTTGTAGTAAATATATTAAATTTAGGTAATATTAATTATTTACTCAAAAAAACTCTAATACTATTTATTAAAGTAATTTAACACAATCACTTTTTATTTTACTATATTTATGATTTAAAACTATTTCAATATTTATTTATTTATTTATTTAAACTACAATAATTTTTAGGCTAAAAATCACTTTTAGCCCCTGATGTTTTAAGTTTGTGCAAATTCTGCCCCTACTCTATTTTTGTCGATGTTTCTACCTCTCATGTTTTCAAACAGTGCATTGTCTACCCCTCCGTCAGTCAGACGTTAAAAAACTAACGGAATGAGCTGATTTGGCTAATTTTTTTTTTATATTTTTTGGACCTAGCACGTGGAAATTACTAGTGAAGTTGGAAAAATGGGGCATGAGAGATTCAAACTCAAGACCTGTAAGTAGCAAAACATGTATTTAACCAGTTCAGTTACATACATAATCGATATATACATCAAGCAAATTTAATTTATATCATTTCCTTGATTATCATCAACTTCATATACTCATCTTCATCTCTCCAATCCACTCAGGAACCTCTCCTGAGAAAGTCTGACTGACAGAGGGGTAGACGGTGCACAGAGGGGTAGACGGTGCACTGTTGAAAAACATGAGGGGTAGAAACGTCAACAAAAATAAATTAGGGGCAGAATTTGCACAAACTTGAAACATCAGGGGCCAAAAATGCTTTTTAGCCTAATTTTTAAATAATGTTTAAAAATATTGTAAATAAACATATACAACGCACGGATATTATATCTAGTTATTTAATAAAAGTCGCTTCTTTTGTAAAAAAGTATAAAAATAAAGATCACTTGATTTTCAACTCACTTGCAATATATGTAATTTTGCTAAAATATATTATTTTCAAAATCAATTTTCACAACATTTAATCTAAACACGCATTTAGCAATTTCTTCCTCACCATACTTCCAACACAGAAACCTACCTAAGTTCCCAAGCACACAAACAAGAATAGTGAAACATGAGACCTTTCTTTTCAACTCAACAAACACATGAACAAGATATTTTTTATCCACCCAAGCCCCCCAATTATCATCTGCCCCATATTCTCAGTAATGAAGTGCAGCAAAAGAGGGGACCAAAAAGAGATAACAGGAACGAGAGGTAGTTTCCATACAAAAAGAGCTACAAATGAGGAAAATCTCAATCCTTATGTCACCAACCAGGTCATAGCTCAAGGGCTAAATTTAACTGTACATAAACTTCATTGCCTATGCCAGCTTAAATCACTGCTTCCAAACTTCATTTTCACATTGTTTGTAAATACTCCAGACATGTTTTATCAAGCCAGGGCTTAAATACTCCAGGGTGGCTCAAATTCTGCAAGAAAAAATGAACGGGAAAAGTACATAAGTAAACTTGACATTACATGCTATTCACCCTAGTTTGGCAGAAGATGAATACAATAACTCACTCAGCAATGTAAACACATGTAAATGTGAAACTATGAAAATAAAAAATTGAGGCAAATGAACCAGCAAACGTAGTCTGAAACGTTTCACGCCAGAAGATGAAGCTCGTGCAAGACAAAAAAGGCCACTAAATCTCTAAGTACTTCTAAATAACCAATCTGTTACTAGTAAAGGAGATACCATCAGTAGGTCTAAATCCAATTCCTACCCATGCCATTTTTATAGTTTTTCTTTCTTTCTTAATTTAGTGTTTTGATTAAGAAAATATTACTGATGGGGAGAGACGTTCTTTTCCCAAAACTCAATGACAAGCCCTTGGTTAATACATCTGCAACCTAGTGCACAGAAGACACACTTGCTATCGCTATCAAAGTTCAAACAACTAACCAGCTTCTCCAAAGTGAATTTTTGATCTACGTTCTACGTCAATATATTTTCTCATGTCATGCTGAATTTTACAGAGCAATGTTGAGAACAGTTTTATAGGATCTTCATACCTAACGTTTAAGTTATCCAAAACAAACTTCATCCACAAGTTTACAAAATCTTTCTGGCATAGCTCTACAAGACTACAATTTGTTTCATGTTTCTCCATGTGACTAGATTACCAGCCTGATGTCTCTGCATCAGTATAAAGTATAAACCCCCATGGTCAAGTTTCCACCTCTTCTAAAATCTAAATAACAATATTCTCTTAGGTGTGAACTTCAAGTATTAAGGGAGTCACTTTAGAGGATTAAGTTAATCATCACAACCGTGGACTGAGAAATCAATAGTTGATATTGTGATCATATATTTGTACATGCATAACAAACTATGATGTTCCTTAATTTGCATTTTTCACATCAAATTGTTGAAACTCCAATCCATGACGAGCAACAAGTCAGCAGTATTCTAAGCATGTTCATTTTCTCCATTGGTGCAAATGAATCCTGGTAGCCAACTCCGTAAAGTACAGCTTTTTGCAAAAAGTTTGGCTCAATGGAAATTGAATTTCCCATCACAAAGACTTTAAAACAAAACCGAGGATGTCGAAGACACTAGTGTTGAAGCCAAATTTGAGCACTAGAATTTTTAGATGTAGAATGATGATAGGAACTTAGTATCTTCTAAATGGGGTCACCCTTAGTATTCTTGGCCAAAAGATAATACAGCCCACCCTGTTTATCAGCAATTCTGATTGTCTTCCATGAAGTAAGATCATGAAAAACAGTGGGAATGAAAAAAGGTTGCACTTACAACACAATAAAGGTCTTTCATGAGTCTATGATTGAAAATGAGGTTTGTTAAAATTCTAGGAACATGTAGGACAGTATTTAGGGGAAGAAAAGGCTGGAAATTAAATTACCATGGCCAGCAGTTAGGGTAAGGGTTATCAGCGACAGTTATGGTACACTTATTGGAAAAGGGTTGATAAAATAGGAAATGTGACGGACAAAATGTGACATAGTTTGTAGCACCAGAGTCAATAACCTAAGAATACTTAGAAAGCATGCTCATGGAAATATGGGATTGGGAATAAAAGCTCTTACCAGTCTCAAGTTCAAAACAAGTGTTGAAAGGCTTACAAAAGAGAGACAACAAGCGTACGCAGGTGGAACAAGTGCCAGAGGCTTACATGTTAGACATGGTTTAACGGCAGATAGGGTTTACAAAGGAAAAGGAGTCCGCCTGTAACTAAGGAACTGTAATACGGTGAGCCAGTGAAAATGAATTTCTAGTTAGAAGAGGTCGTTGTAGCAAGAGCCAAGAACGGTTGAAAAACCGAACCTTAGGAAGAACTCACTGATATCTAAACCGAGGTGCCAGTGATGTTAAGAATATCATCGATGACATGGTGTGGTGTCACAACCATGGATCAAAGCAGAGTGCCGTGAGGCATGTAAAGTGGGCTCAATGGCGTGCTGAACAGAAAACAAATGTATCGCCACATGAGTCTATGCACAAGAACTAGGATGAAAAATGCAAGGTCTGAGGTGGGCCAGTCTCTGAATGACGATCCTTCCAGTAATGATTTATCTGAAAACGGACAGAGAGCTAATGCTAATGGCGGAAACAGCAGCTCCCTTGATTGTCAGGGAGAAAAGTATCAATGCGCAATGAAAGTGCTGAAAAGCTATAACAGGGAAGGGGCAATGAGTTGCTGTTATTGGATGGCCACAAAGAAAGCGCCTTGGGTTCTGATGCAGATGCAAAGTCTGTTGGAGCTCTGATACCAAGTTGAAAGTTTAAGGGAATAGTAACATGAATCCATTCATTTATCAATCTGTACATGACAAGCTATTTATAAGCTTATGCAGATAAAGAAATAAATGTGAAATCTATCCTCAGGGCAGCCCGTTGCACAAAGCTCCTGTATGCGCGGGTCCGGGAAGGGGTCCCACCATTTTGTGTATTGTACGCAGCCTTACCTTGTTTTATACACAAGAGGCTTTTTCCAGGACTTGAACCCATGACCTCAGTCACATGGCAGCAACATTTTACCGTTGCGCCAAGGCTCCCCTTTGCGAAATCTATACTAATAAAGAAAAAATAAAATACAGCTATTACGACCTAAATATTTGCATAATTTACACATGTACACATTAATGATCTAACTGCAGAAATTATGTGAACATGGATCTACTGACTTACCCTCAACCAGAAAAAGAATCCACGCAAGAGAAACAAAACCCTATGAGGTTCCTTGATTGCAGCAATGACATCGCCTAAATCTGCACAATTATGAAACAAGTATTTGAGAGGTATGGAATCAGATTGAGCATAGAAAGAGTTCTGGAATAATGAAAATAGAAGCATAAGAAAGTTCAAAAGTAGAAGCACCCTAAAAATTTGCACAAACCACAGATTTGAATACAGACTGAAATTGTTAGGATCCGTAAAATCCTAACAGCGGAACGGTAGAAAAAAGAAGATAAACTGGAAAATAAAGAGATGAATCGAAACCATTAAACCAAGAGATTAATTTTTTTTTTTGGTATTTTTATATATCAATAGACAGTTGCTTAATGTTAAATGTAGGAATGAATTGAAACCATTAAATCTACATTGCATGGTTAGGATCGTAATTCATGCCACCATCTTCATATATGAAAGAGAAAAATCTGAAAAATCGGAATACTTGACAATATGGACCTACCAGGGTTCAACTCAAGATATGATTTGTTAACAGTACCGCTAACATGATATGGTTTATTCACCCCCCCTCGTAATTCTATATGACGTTCCATTTGTGTCTGTTTACGTACTGAATCCAGAAATCCATCACACTCTTGCTGGTCAAAAGGCTTTTGAAGACATTCCATAAGTCTTCTCCTAAACTGAGAATGATCAGCAGAGAATTGCTTGCTGTCTCCGGGGTTCATTTTGTTCTCAAACCACTAAACAGACCACAAAGACAAATTGTGAAGAATTAGTTTTTTGAAAGTTATTTATTAAAAATAGTTAGTCCAAGATTGCATAATAATATTCGTGTGTGAACCATATTGCAGGTTATGACTAATACAGTTACAGTGTGAAGTCGAAGAAACTTACAGATGAATCATATACTTTCGAAGATACAAATGGTGTGTCTTCACAAAATAGATCAGGTTCTATAATAATTAGATCTGAATCCGAGGAATTACTGCCACCCTCCACTTCAGATGCCATTGTTGTATTCTTGTCAGGCATATACACCATATCGCCATCAAGAATCCCACCAGAATTAAGATATAGTTGGTAATCTTCATCAGCTTCGGAATGCTCTTCAGGAGTATAAAATGCAAGATTTGAAACTTGGGAATTTTGCCTAGCACTTGATCTTTTTCGTATCAAATCATCATTTATATAGACCAAATTGTCACCATCAATCCTACATGAATTCAGAAATATCTGGTAATCTTCATCAGCATCATCAAACTCCACATCATTGTGGCTAATATTCTGGGGAACACTAGAAGGCATTTTATTACAAGGTCTGCTTTTAGGGTCGATACTTTTCTGAGATTCCATGGGGCGACCTGTCTGTTTTCTCATTGAATCACTACTTGCATTTCCGACATTTCCAGCTCTATTGTGAGTCAAATCGTTAGACAACTTAGAGAATAACTTGAGCCCATTATGCGAAGAGTAAACGTAGGAATCACTTTCTTCCCTCATATTCTCCAAGAACATCTTATAATCAGGATCTTCACCATCATCATCATTGTCACTGTTGTAGCCAGTGTTGATGTTAATATCAGAACCAACATTAATATTACTGGCACAATCAATATCAGAAACACAGGCATCCAAATATACTTTGTAATCTTCATCAGTTTCATCCTCTACAATATGAACATTTTGCTCTGTTGAAACAGCCATATTTCCATGACTCTTCACAGTTTTACTGGCAGATGCAGAACAGTTTTGCAAGCCCACGACCTCCCTGACCTCCCTTCTCTTCCAACGCCTTTCTGCCCTTGATCTTTTATCCGCAGTATAAGGACCCCTCCAATCCTCAATCATAAGAGAATCAACCGGGTCGGTCTCTATTGAAGCACGCCCCATTTTCCTTTTATAAAAACAATGTCATCCTTTAAAAAAGGAACACTCGCTGCAAAAAACAAAGAAACATTATAAAAGAAAACAGTCCATTTGTTATGATTGAGATTGACATCTTGAGGAGAATAATTACAGTGAAAAATACTTCTCCAGAAAACACATTGTTCACTGCATAATTGGAAACAGAATGTAATCCAAACAACAGACACAGTACAGCAGCTTAATTGAATGCATTACTAGGCATTTAAGTTTTATTAAATACAAAAACTAAACAAGCCAATTTTCTGGAAAAGGAGGGGATTTCCTAACTGAACACCCACTCTCACATAAACAAGTGTTCCCAAGGCATCCCAAAGCTAGACCATAAGAGTTGCACAACTAAAAACATTCGCCAATAAACATTATACCCATTCTGCACATTTTATCTTCAAAATAAAGAACAAGATTACTATAAGCAGCTGCAGCCTAAATTTGTTCGGTTGGACAAATAGTGAGAGCAAGGAATTAATAAAATACCAATTTCTTGTGAGAGCCAACTTCATGGTGCAATCTATCTACCCCTGAGACTTATACTCATAGAACTAGATATATACTACCCCAACCTCCAGGATGGGATGACCCAGCTGAAAGTTATTGTGTCACACTAACTGAAAAATCATGACATGAGTCCCACAAATTAAGAAATAGGCCCCTTCAAATAAGAAGTGAAATTACATTGCTTGTGTTCTACCAAATAAATAGCGAAACCTACATGATTTGATGATACCCAATGTAAAAAATGTGTTCACCATAATATTACAGAATATATTACAAACAATTTTCATCTTTCAATCACTCATAGAAGACTCCCATTGCATCAAGCACATGCAAAACAATCCCTATCTCCATTCCCTAACACCCATCATAATAATGACTAATTTAGCCTAATAATTCACACATGAACAAAATTTAGAACATGTAGCATTCTCAGTTTTCACCCTTTGCATGTTAAAAGAACAAAAAATGCAATATTTTGTAAAATTCAATTGAAGCTTAAAAGAAACACAGATCCAAACATGCATTAACCTAGATACTAACAATAGAACATTACATGAAAATTGAGAAAAAACAACAAAAACAGAATCAAAGCAAGAACAGGAAAAGCGTGAAAACGAGAGAGAAACAAACCGTATTCTGAGAGAAAAGCGAAACGGAGAAGAAGCAGTGAAGCAACAAAATTTGTAACTCTTGTTCTCTCAGAATCACTGTCGTAATGGCCGAGGGAGAGATTAATGTGGCACAGAGTTTAATGTACCAACCCTACTACTGTAACTTAATCGTCTCATTTCACGGGTTACTATTTCTATATTCCATTATTATTAAGATAATCGTGCCCCAAAAAGATCATAAATATTAATTTCATAATAAATGTTTATTTCGTTATTTTTTTTATTCAAATGGGTATTTATTCAAAATTAATTAATGCTACTAAAATAATGTGTACTCTCTTTGCAAAAATCTATACAACCTCTTATCCTATTTAGAGCATCTTCAATGCAAGGTTTTTAATTCTTATCATTTTTTAGTTAAGAACTTAAAACTGAGTTCTTAACTACTGGAGAAGATGACGTGAAGTTTTTCGTTATTAAAAATAAGAACTATGTTTTTTTTTTGAAACTAACTATGTTCTTATATACGAAGTTTTACTTTTTGAGTTCTTAGCATAAAAAATTAATTTTTTAAAATTTTTTATCTCTCATCCATTTAATTTAAGTATTAAATTAGCATTTAAATTTAAATTAAAATTATATGGAAATAAAAAATATTAATATAATGATATTGTGGGACCGGATGGATAGTGCTAAGAACTAAGAAATAAGAACTCATAGTTGGAGCAAAATTTGCAAATAGTTTCTTAAACACATGCGGCAGTACGGGCACACATGAATAATGCTAAGAACTACTAAGAATTAAAAACTAGCATTGAAAATGCTCTTATAAAAGTCAAAAAATTACTTCACACAGTTTAAGAAAAGAAGTTAAAAAAGTTAAATGTACTCCCTCTTTCCTTTTTATAAGAGCTAAATTAAAATGCATTTTTGTCTTTTTTATAAGAACTAATTGAAAGTTTGTAATGCATTAATTATTTTTTGACAAATTTACCGTCATTTAATTGGATTCCTCTCTCTTTTTCCACTATGCAACACATTAATGATCAATAGAAATTTTAAAAAGTGGGTTGGGACAATTTTGGAAAGTTGATATAACTTTTCCTTGCTTTTACTCATGTCTTTGTATCATTTTCAAACTTTGGTCTATTTCTTAATAAACTTTGATATTTCAAAAAAAAAATTGAGAACAAATTTAATGCTAAAAACTTCTTTAACTACATTTCTTAAGAGATGTGCATTGGTGGTTTGGTTCTTATAAAAAGGAATGGAGAGAGTAATGAATATGTTATAAATTACCAATGTTAGACTTCCAAAATTACTCTTGTCGTATTATGTGTAAGTGACATATGAAACTGTAATTAGTCTTGATGAGTGAGATGAGAGAAAATATAATCAATGAGTTACACTTTTATTTGTGTTCTTCATGTTGTATATCTTCATATTCTTCATGTTTTGCTTTTTCTTCAAACATTCATTACCAGAATCCAACACACTCAACCTCATCTCATTTCCATATTCCCAATCTTCTCCTTTTTTCAATCCTAGTCTACAACATAACCCATAAATCCTCAGGACCCAGAAACCCATTACTAGAAACCACTCAAACATGAATTTCTCTTGTTTCTTAATGAACTGTGTCTCTGAAAACATCAACCCCATAAATGGATGTCGCGTCCACCGCATAAAACCCCTTCTTCCTCAATCAACCATTTTGATTGTATACCTCGAAAGATTCCACTTTTATGGAGTAGATCCTTACAACAGTTCCAGGGCCGTGTACAAATGTTTTGGGGCCTAAGACGAAAATGTTAAAGGGGCTTTTAAATTACAAGAATTTTAAAGAAACTTAGTATACTATATAAAATATGATTTTTATTTTTTTTTATAAATAAAGTAAACTCCAAAGTCTAAAATATATTTTAGAAAAGGATTATTGATTAATAGAAGTACAGAACAATAGAACCTGGAAACGGGTAGAGTCGCAGAGAGCCAGAGATTTTGTTGTTAAGGTGTTGTACACTTGTACTGTTGTTTCATGCGCAAGAGATTTTTTAATTGACTAATTTTTAGGGAAGATGAATTATTCTTATATATTTTGTTTAGATACAGTATGGGTCTTTATTTCTAGTATAGGTATTTTTAATGAACCTAATATATATTAATAATTCAATATTCAATATTCAATATGATTCCCAACATTTCAATTCCTAATTTCTTATGCTATCCGTTTTTCTTTTCGATCTATGCTATCTGTTTCATTCCTTATGGCTTATGTCATCTGTTTAGGTCATTTTTAACAAAAATAAAATATAAAATTTGGCCTTTTTTTCCACGGGCCTTAGGCAGCTGCCTTTTTTGCCTAAGGTCCTACACGACCCTAAACAGTTCTTCCCTTGAACTTGGGTGGTCGAACACCATAGAAAAAATTGGGGAGGAACCCATTTCGAAGGGACTTGTAGAACCCTTAAAGCTTAAAGCTTGAAGCTTTAGAAAACACAACGAAGAAGGGATTTGAGCTAAGATGGGGAATATGGTGGGGCGCAGATCTGTATTGAGCTAATATGGAGAAAATGGTGGGGTGCAGATTTGAAGACATCATAGTCGTGCTCGGTGGTGTTGGGTTCACCTCTGCTGGGAACTAGATGCAAACAAATACTTAAAGGTCGAACTTGATGTGCGACGTGAGGTTGCGCAATGGACACTTCACGGCGGTGGGTTTATTTCTGCATCTTTGCGTGACGGAGGAGAAGACGAGAGGGGTCAGCGACATAATGGAAGGGTGAGGCGACCATGGTGGTCATATAGAGATTGTGGTCATGATACAAGGGCACGACGAGGTCCTGGAGGCTAGCTCGGTGGCTCACTAAGAAGACAAACTTTTCTTTCTAGAAATGTGCCCTTTATCTAAAATCCTAATTTGATGTCAAACTTTTCCCCCTCTCAAGATGACTAAAATGAAAATATTAATAATTTTTTATGCATGATTTAGAACTACAATAAGTTTACAACCTTAATTACTAAACAAAAGAGTATTAATAGGTGTAATCGTGTAAATATGTCATTCGTGCATGTCATTCGTGTATCATGCCTGTTGGTAAATCCGCAAGTGTACGAATCCACTCGGTTTTAATTATCGAACCACAAGGATTGTGAGTGAATGAATTCGGTTCAAGCCTTGAGTATGAAGGTTTGTTTTATTGGAAAAGAGATATGTCCAAGTAGTAATAAGGAAAAAGGAAAATAAAAAGACAATTCAGAAAATAACATGCTTTGGGTTCTTGTTCAACTAGTCAATTCAAGCACATCATTCTAAGCACATAAACTCATGAATCTCTCCTTGATGTTATAGCCTAAGCAACTACCTATCGATGCCTCACACAGATAATTCTTTCAAACCAAAAGATAAGTCCAATTCCTTGTGTACTTAAACATTTGTTTGAAGCATAAAGATTATAAAGTTCAGGCCAACAAACCACAACCCTTCCTTTATTCCTAGTAGCCAAGACAGAAGGGGTAATCCCAAATCGGTTCCCTAATCTATAACAAACTTTCGTTCTGATTATAGAAAAACATAAAGCAAGCATGCATACAAGCTTAGATTGAAATTCAAAAAATGAGATTCAAGGAAAAAAGAAGAACATGTGGGAAAGAACTTAAGATTATAACTCAAATATGAAAAGTCTTACAAGAAAACCAAAGCAATGGAAGAGAGATTGCGTGGCTAAGAACCTGAATTACAAGCTTGGAAGCCTTCTCTCAATCACCTAGATGCTCCTCTACCTCTGAACTTATGTAAAAATGGAATGAATGCCAAAGAAAACAACTAAACACCTATTTATAGGTAAAATGAGCGAGTTTTTTGCCACAAGGGCGCTCAAGCGCCAGCATCAGATGCTGGCAGCCCACCCTTCTGCCTATCAAGCGCCAATCAGGGGCGCCTGAGCGCCCTTGCTCGCCCAAAAGCCGTACCCCTTAAACTTCATTTTAACTCCACTTTAATGCCTTTTTCATGACTCCAAGCCTCTTGACCTTCCCTTTTCTTCTGTTTTCACCTGCTTATTCTCATCAAAGCTCAAGAAAAAATATCAAGAAACTCAAAGGGTTATTAGCACAAAGGCCCCAAAACAAGTTGAAATTACCTAAGACTCTTAAACTAACCTAAAATGCAAAAAGTCCTCATAAAACTATGAAATTACCTAAATGAAGCAAGAACACAAATAAAGATAAAAATGCATGAGAATGCATGAAACACTATATGAGACTCAACAAAAAGACTCAAAACTAACAAAGAAATTACCCTAAAAACAAGACTAAATCCCGGTCATCAATGCCCATATTCCTATACCAATAAAATTTGTCATTTTCAATTTTTTTTATCAAGGTTTTCCATAGTTCTCTTCAAAATTCTGAGATTATATTAAGTGGATATGTCTCACTTAAAAAAAAAAGGATATATCTCTCTCAACAAATCTTTATTTATCTGTACCACTTAAAGAGCTCAGTTATCTTATTTGCGCTAGAGTTGTTGGCATTAGCCATTTTTAATAAGTGAATCTTTGGTAGTACATGGGAACAGCACCGGCCAAATGGCTAATCTCAACGAAATCAGATCACAGTCCAAGTCTCTGATATTTAATTCCTGTGACGCGTGTTCTTCTTGATAAGTCCGCAAGGTGAGCACCACACAAGCACTAATCAAGGATTGGAAATTTGGAATACAATTGTTAGTTTTTTACAGCCCATAGACCAATATATTGAAAGTGACATCAGAGCAACCATCCATACAAAACAGCAGCACCAGTATAGTCAACCAAATACTACTGAAGAAAAATAGAGTTAATAATTTAATAATTTAATCTAATGAAAAACGTTATCTAACAAAACAAGTTCTAACACAACTCATAGATAATTAAGTTTCTTAAACAGTTAAAATAAGAGTTTAATAGATATACACTGACAGTGTAAAATAGTTTTACACAGACATCCAATTGAATTCCGCCAAATCATAAAATATCTTATTCTTTTAATTAAAATTAAAGTCAAATGTAATTATCTCTCCTATGTGGCATGCTTTGATAGGATGACTGTGTAAAACTATTTTACACTGTCAGTGCATATCCATTAAACTCTTAAAGTAATGTTTGATCTATAAGCGGTGCTTATAATAGATTGATTTAATTTGTTAGGAGAGATATACTCAGTTACTCACTTAATGTGATCTCAAAACTTTGAGAAAATTAATCTCATGACTGCTAGTCTTGAGACTTCTTCGGAAACCAGATGAAAAACATGATGAATAATTTCAATCCCCCAAAAATATTAACTTTAGTTCTTTGATCTTTCACGAATAAAATTACTAAATTGGTAATTTTAATCGTATAATTAAATAGCTAAATAACCGATTGAATAACAATTCAATTAATTACTAATGGCCTATAAAAAAAATTAATTACTAATGGAATAAATATCTCATACTAGAATGTTCTAGTCATTATTCGCAGAATGGACAATTCCCTGTGAAACTACCTGCCAATTGCCTCAGAGACAACTTGGATAATTCTAGATTTCTAGTCCTCATCTTGCTCTGAGTCAGAATATATAGATCTTCTTGTACGAAGTTATCCGTACACACGCATTATGTGTGTATATATAAACCATTTTATGTCTTGCATCTTCTGATCAACTGTCACGAATAGTTAACTAACTTCAAAAGAAACCACATTCAAATACCCTTTTGTTTTATGCTCTTAGCCAATATGTGTCTCCTAACACCCAACGACTTGGAACGGATATTTGAGAAGCTGGACATGAATGGTGATGGGTTATTAAGCCTTGAAGAGCTGAATCACCTGCTAGAGAAGACGGGGTTCAAATTCAGCTTAGAGGAGCTTGAGTCTCTTGTGAGAAAGAAGAGCCTCAACCTCAGTGAGTTCTTGTTCTTTTATGACACCATGTTGAAAAGGGATGATGGTGATGATGACAAGATTGATGATGATGAGGTGGAGAGTGACCTTGTGAAGGCTTTCAATGTGTTTGATTTGGATGGTGATGGGTTCATCACAAGTCAAGATCTGGAGTGTGTCTTGAAGAGGCTTGGCATGTGGAGTGGCAAGGATTGCACAACCATGATTTGCTCCTATGATACTAATTTGGATGGTAGGCTTGATTTCCAAGAATTCAAGAACATGATGATGCTTACCACTTCATGATTCGTGTCATTTTGCACACGAGTTTGTGTACAAAATGATCATAATTTTGCAGGTATTGGTCAGCTTGGACCAGGCCTTTCATTTTGTGAGTGTATATTGATGTGTTACTGACAATCAACCCCTGATATGTATATACATGATCAACATCTTCTCTCCTTAAATGTTGTCTCAATTTTAAGTCACACAGCAAAAAGTTTGCTTATGTGACATCCAAGAGTGTGTTTAAGTGAATTACACCCTAGCTAGCTAGTTAGTTAGAAGTTCTAATCCCTAGTTTATTCAAATAAACCTAATTCCTTTAAAAAAAACCTAATTCAATTCCCAAATTACACTAATAACTTAATTCTTCCGCCAAAATTGAAAACAAGAAAAAGGGTTAGAGTTGATTCATCTAGTAAAGCCTTTTTTAACACTTTTCCCCGATTAATTTTTCAAATTTCTCCCTACTATGACAAACCCCAAACCTTGAAACCTATCTCCATGGCTTCTTCATATCGTACTTCAAAGCTAAGGATTAAGCGAGGCATAGGAAGGGGTCAAACTTATTTAACCCTTCTTTCCTTCTTAGATTACCAAACAGTGCATACACCTTGAACTACTTTTTTTTTCTTCTCTCTATTTCCATTTTCAGTCACATTATATATCACACCTATCATGTATCTCTTATCTTAATTTTTATAACTCTGGTGGTCCAATCTTTATTGCTCTTAATATTAACATAAAGCGGAGATATTTAGGGTCTGTTTGGTGCGTTGTATAGTATAAGGACTGATAGTATTATGCCTTATAAAAATTTAATACTATACAATGTTTGGTCGTGCACCGTATCACTTATCTTTCATTTAAATTAATATAAACCTGAATTTCGTAAAATATTAAATTAAGATAGATGTTATAACAATGAGGACAGTGTTAGCGGGAGGTAAGGATAGTGATGGTGATGGTGGTTGAGATGGCTGCGACAATGGTGATGACAGTGATTGAGGGTGGTGGTTGTGGTGATGGGTGTAGAGGTGGCAGCAATGATGCTGAGTGGTGCCAGTGATGGAGGGAGGTGGTTGTGGCAATATTGGTGGTGGTGGGTGGTGGGTGGGGGTGGTAGGTAATGGTGGTGGGGATAACAATGATGGTGGAGGGTGGTGGTAGTGGTGGTGGTGGAGGGCGGTGATGGATGGTGTTGGCGGAAGTTTTGTAGGGCGGTGGTGGTGTTGGAAAGTGGTGATGATGGTGGTGGCGGTGGAAGGAGGTGGTTGTGGCGGTCATGGTGGTGGTTTGTCATGGAAATATGTAGTGATGGTGGCGATGATGATGGCGGTGGAATGTGGTGACGGTGGTGGAAGATGGTGGCGATGGTGATGACAGTGATGGTGGATGGTGGTTGTGGTAGTGGTGTAGGGTGGTGGTGGAAGTGGTTGTGGTGGAGGGCAATGGTGGTGGCGGTTGATTAATTATTTTCATGTAGCTTATACATCACACACTTATTATGTCTTATCCGTCATCTATAGGGTGGATTAAATAATCCATCATTTTAATGTATAAGAGGAGATTGATGTACAAACTTTTTTTTAAAAGAATATATATATATATATATTCAAAAAGGTGAACAAATATTGAGATACATAACCCTGCTCATAGGGATAAAAAATAGACAATATTAGAGAAACAAACTGCCCCAAATCCTAAAATGTTAGCACCAAATAATAAATAAGTCCATAATGTATTGTATAAGCTTATTGTTCACGAAATAACTTTTTAGTCGGTAAGATCAAATGAAAGGGACTAGTATATTACATAGGTATGAAAAAGATGGATCTCTATACATGTGGAGGCCCCCTTTTATAGTGGGTGGATGGATCCTCTAACCCTAACTCCTACGTCTACTGCATAGTCATCTAACTAAAGGGAGCAGACCGCGCGTCTTGACTTTCCCCTTGACCTTGCCGAGATTGCAGCATGTCCAACCGATATGTTAACTCTTGCGTGATTGCGGAAAGATTCCCTACTGCTAAGTTGATTCTTGAGTAATTGCAATAGGATGAGTCTCATGGAGTAACCTGACTAGCCTGATGACAGTGTCTTGTCCACCCGACCCAAGTGAGACGGTCCACTTATACTATCATTTCTAATACGACGTACTAAACAAGCCCTTAAACTCATCCCTTTTGTCACCCGGCCAAGCAATTGCTTATATATGGTTGTGCAAACCTTAACTCTTGAGCTAGCTTTTGGGTTGAGTTAGGTCTCCCTAATTCTAACATGAAGCCTAATGAGTTGCAAAGCTATGCTGGAAAAATGTCACAAGTTAAACTAAGAATACTAGCTAGAAAATATGTATGTGTATATATTGTGAAGAATCGAACAAATAAAAGCATTTGAATTACCAAAAACACGGGTTTTAGCGGCGGTTTTTTAGTGGCGGTTAGTGTAACTTGGTTTACACAGTTAATGTTTTGAACTTGGTTTACAGCGTGTCATATAGCGGCGGCTAATTTTGTGATTAGTGGCGGTTTTAACCACCGCTAAGTTTTAATAAAAAAAATTCTGCAGACACGTGCGTTTGGCACAAATATTGCGCGGTTTTTTTTTTTGCCGCTCTCGAAATTCATTAGCTTAAAATCTTTTTCCCTTAAGTTTGAAAACCCTATCACAACCGCTTCACTCACGTTTCACTATCACAAATATTGCGCGAGTTTTCTCTCATGGAAAACCCTTAGCACTGCTTCCCCATCGTTCCTCTGCTTTGATACGTTCGGAATTTGGTGGCTATTGTGCAAACAGCATCGTTCCTTTGCTTGATCCGTTCGTGGATTTCATCTTCTCTATTCTCGGAACTGGTCTAAGAGGTTTGTTCTCTCTTTTTTCTCAATTGAGTCTCTCTATTCTCTTTTTTTCTCATTAGAACAAGGGTTTGTATGTTAGGGTTTTCATTGGTCTCACTAGTTGTTTTCTACCTTTGAACAGATTAAGGGTTTCTACTTCTAAATTACTTGTTTATACTTCTGATTGCCTTAGTTCTTTGAACTGGTTTTTGTATTGGGGCTTCTACCTTTGCTTTGCATTATTTTTAAATTGCTAGATAGCAGTTGCTGCAACTTAAACTAATGCTGATGGGTTTGAGATTTTACTGTATGGTGGGTAGAGGGATGCATGATGTAGTCCTTCTAGCGTGAGGCCATGTGGATATGAGGGTATCTGTTCTGTTTTTTTAAGCCTTCGTGTTGCCTGCAGGGAAGGTTGGATGTTGTTTTTTGTGTTTTAGTGCGGGCTGTGTGTGTGTTTTTGTACGGCCTCTATTTGTACAGTAGCATATGCAGAGGCATAAAGTAGTGTCTTTAGCTCCTTCTCCCTTTTGTTTTTTTCTTTGCTGTGTAAACAACTTTTCAACATCAAAATCATATCAAGCTATAAAAGAAATTAATAAGTAGCACACTAAGTTTCTACAAGCACTTGTCAAGAATAACATGGGAGAAAATCAGGATTCAAAGAAAATGTAACGATTCAGAAAGTTGCTTGAAATTTGCTATTCCTTGTATGATGGTATGCTGGGTGATGGGGAAGGTTATATTGCTCTTTGCCAACAATAGGAGACATTCAGATGTCTATCCAAAGGAGCCAAAGTTTGGTAAATATTTAATTTGATCAATGTAACCCATGAGACATTCTGATGCCTATCCAAAGGAGCCAAAGTAGTCATAGTTTGTACCCATTCGACCCCAAATGCTTCTACCCTTGCCAAGTGAACAAAGAAATTAATGCAGCAACCTCTTTAAGATAACAGTTCAAGCAAATTATTTAGCTTGTCCCATACATTTACTTGAGTTCCGTGTGTCACTGGGATATAAGTGCATACATTGATTTTTTTTCTGCATACTACTATATATTAGATTCTTCAAATCATGTTTCCTTTGGTTTCTTTAAATTAAATTTATTATTCAAACTAATAGAGTAGTAGAATATAAAACCTAACTACTAGTCCGTACAAATTGATTTATCGTAAGAAGCAGAGTATTGATTTGTTTCACTTTCTTGCTTTGTAGGTATACATTTGAGCTCCAACACCTTAATTATAAGTATTGTCTTCTCTTTTAATATTAAACATATTTTCTTGAATTTGTTGCTGACTGGTCTAGTGTTTAATGGCATGGCTTGTTAATCAAATGCATAGTATAGAACCTGAAATAGCATGTATATTTATACTTGTTTGGAAACTCTAACAAAACTATTATATTATATTTAAATATTGTTGACTGCACACTTAACTTTCTTTTCCTTTTCCTATCTTACCAAGGTATCATGTTTGTAATTTATGAGTATGATTATATTAATTTTTTTATTTGATCATGACAGACTTCAAAGAAGTCAATCATGGATAAATCTTGGATTAAAAAGCCACGGAATACACTTGAATATCTTGCAGTACTAAATAGTTTTCTTGATTTTGCATTTGAACATAATTCTGGTTCAAATACAATAATATGTCCTTATGACAAGTGTGGTTTTAAGAAGTGGCACACTAGAGATGAGGTGCTTGACCACTTGTTATGCAAACCATTCCCTAATGGTTACACATTTTGGCATCGTCATGGGGAGACAAGACAAAGAGAATTTGTTCTTAGAACACCTTCAATAGAAGAGAGCACTCGTAATGAAGATCCAATTCAGAGGATGATAAGTGATGCTTTTGGGTTCTCTAACCACATGAATGAAGAACCTTATGTGGCAAATGAAGCATGTGGTGGAGATGAAAATACCATTCCAGAGTTGAATCAAGGAATGCAAGGCGAGGCTAAAGAATTTTATGAGCTACTTATAGATGGAGAGAAAGTTCTGTATGATGGATGTACAAAATACACAAAACTGTCCTTTTTAATTAAGTTGTACCACATCAAGAGTCTTTGTGGAGTCAGTAACAAAGCTATGGATATGATTCTTGCATTGTTGCACGATGCTTTTGAACAAGCAAATATACCCTCCTCAGGTTATCAAGCGAGAAAAATTGTTGACAAGTTATGCCTTAATTACACAAAGATACATGCATGTCCCAATGATTGCATGTTGTATTGGGGGGAGGATGAAGATAAAGAAAAATGTAAAGTATGCAACACATCAAGATGGAAGATTCCCAAAAAAATGGAAGCGTTGGTGTATATTTTCTTCTTAAGAGGAGGAAACAACCTGCAAAAATTCTACGTTATTTTCCTTTGATCCCTAGGTTGAAAAGATTATTCATGTCTTCAAAGACGGCTGAAAGCATGATTTGGCATGCTAAGGAAAATAACAATGATGGTATGATGAGGCATCCGAGAGACTCTGAGGCTTGGAAGCAGTTTGACTTGTCACATCCTGAATTTGCTAGAGACCCTCGGAATGTACGTCTTGGCTTAGCAAGTGATGGATTCAATCCTTTTGGGTCAATGAGCAATAGTTATAGCATTTGGTCAGTAGTACTTATTCCTTACAACACTCCACCATGGACTTGCATGAAGTCAACAAATTTCATTCTCTCAAGTATTAGTCCCGGGAAGCGACAAATTGGAAATGATATTGATATTCATTTGCAACCACTTATCTTAGAGTTGAAAGAATTGTGGGAAAAGGGAGTGGAGACATATGATGCTTCAAAAAATGAAATATTCATGATGCAGGCTTGCCTTTTATGGACCATAAGTGATTTCCCTGGCCTTGGGGTTTTATCAGGATGGAACACTTACACAGGGCTAGCTTGTCCTGTTTGTAACTTTGATTCAGCTCCTCTTCGTCTTCCATATAGCAAGAAGTCGTGTTTTATGGGGCATCGTAGATTTCTGCCTACAGGACATCAGTTTCGGCAAAATCAGAATCGATTTGATGGAAGTGTTGAGGATAGAGATCCACCAAAACCATTAACTGGATCAGACATTCTAAATCAAGTTAAAGATATAAATGTCACATTTGGTAAAGAACCTGAACCTGAACCTGAACCTGGGTCATCTAGAAAAAAAAGACCTCGTAAGAAGAAAAAAGTTGATGGGAATCAAACACAACAGTGGAAAAAGAAGAGCATATTTTTTCAACTTCCATATTGGGAGTTTAACTATATGCGTCATAATCTTGATGTGATGCATATTGAAAAGAATGTGTGGTGATAACATCATTTTTACTTTGTTGAATGATAAAGACAAACGAAAAGATCACGTGGAGGCCAGAAAAGACTTGCAAGCAATGGGCATAAGGAGAGACCTTTGGCCATTAGAGGATGGTAAAAAGTGTCCAGCGGCTTTGTTTACAATGACAAAGGAGGAGATAAATCTCATGCTCAATATTTTGAAGGATGTGAAAGTACCAGATGGATATTCAAGTAACATTTCAAGGTGCATTGACACTCAACAAAATAAGATTTATGGACTGAAAAGTCATGATTCTCACATTCTAATGGAGCATCTACTGCCTTTATCAATAAGGAGTGTGTTACATGTCCAAGTTTCTACAATATTAATTGATGTTTGCTCATTTTTCAAGTCATTATGTGCCAAGGTATTGGATCCTAAAGATTTGGACAGGCTAAATGAAAGAACCAAACTTACATTATGTCATATGGAAATGTTGTTCCCTCCTTCCTTCTTCACTGTTATGGTTCACCTTATGATTCACTTAGTCGATGAAGCCAAACTTGGAGGACCTGTGCACTATCGTTGGATGTATCCTATAGAGAGGTATACTTCATAATAGTTTTTTTTTTCATACATCCATTACATGCTTACTTGCATGTTAAATTTAATACCATTTGTTTTCATGATAGGTTTTTAGGAAAGTTGAAGTCTTTTGTGCATAATAGAGCAGAACCCGAAGGCTCGATCGCTGAAGGTTGGAGATCTGAAGAGATGTTGACCTTTTGCTCAAGATACCTCGAAAATGAGATTGAGACCAGATTTAATCGAGTAGGGCGCGTGGATGATGAACCCCTTCCATCTGTTTCAACTTTGTTTCCTTGTATAGGCAAATCAGTTGGAGGTGCAACCAATGTCAACTTAACATCTATAGAAAAACTACAGGCACATCGGCATGTGTTGATTAACTGTGAAGAGGCCCAACGCTTTATTGAGTAAGTATGATTTACATCATATCTTTTCACATTCAATAATTGATCCATTCACTAACAATCATAGTTTATATAGGGAATTTAGATTGATAACAAAGAGAAGATTAAGGGATCGTACGAGGTCATCAAGTGAGATAGAAAAGGCGGTTCATCAAGGCATTGTTGATTGGTTTTACAATCGTGTAAGTTGTCATAGTATAATTTGCACGACATGCATTATGCTTTAGCAAGTAATTCGCTGATACATTTTTATTTAACAGATCACGTGTGATTCCCAAGAATCACACTCTAATGATCTTCGTGCACTTTCTCGAGGCCCACTTCAACAAGCAAGGAGGTTTAATGCATATAATGTAAACGGATACAAGTTTCGAACCTTGCAACGAGAGGAGATGTTGAAAACACAAAATAGTGGTGTGTTTTGTAGCCTTGGAACTAAAAGTTATGCAAGTTCTAGCGATAATAGGCCAAGAGAAGGTTTGGTTCCTTACTATGGAAAAATAGTTGACATTATAGAACTAAACTATTATGGTCGATTTGTGGTGACTCTATTCAAATGTCAATGGGCCAATACTACAAACTACAGACATGTGAAAAAAGATGCATTGGGTTTCACCTCAATTAACTTTTCTGATTTGATTCATACTGGTGAACGGGAAGATGATGAGCCGTATATTGAGGCTTCTCAAGCTCAATTGATTTATTTCGTGGAGGAAAAAACAGACAAAGGATGGTGTATCCCAGTACACATAAAACCAAGAGACTTTTATGATATGGGGGAAGATGCTGAGGAGGTCATATATGAAAGTGAATCTTTTCAACAACAAGACTTAGCCATGGGTTGGCCAGAGGACAATATGGATGTACACTTGTCAAGGCCTGGATTGGATGTTGAATTTGACTAATTGTAATTGATTTTAAAGACATGGTTTTGAAGGCGAAGGTGTAGCCATGTTAGATAGGAAAGACTATTGTCATCACTTTAGTATAAATCTTCTCTTCTTTTTTGGCTTTTGTAGTAGTAGTTTCAATGTTTGAAATTAGCTTAATGAGATCATTTTGTAATACTTCTTATTCTTGTACTTGGTTGAAGCACCCGTTGTGTTTCCTTTAATGAATTTTTATGCATGTCCAAAAAAATTGTAATATTGTAATTACTGTAAAAAATTTAAGTTAGTTAGATTCCTTTCTTATTTTTATAAGTTAAATGTTTTGCATTCTTTGCTTTACCTTAGTTGCATTTTTTAAAAAAATTTATTAGCTCTTAGTTGCATTTTCTTAATCCCTGTATTGTTCTTAATAATGAATGAAGGAATGGCATCAAGCAATGATGAACATGATTTGTCCGATATACCTGACTTGGACACAGACCATGGAAATGATGTCCAAAATAGTGGACGACGCACTAGCAACCGGTCGTGGAGAGTTGATGTGATAGGTATGATATTTTCAATTTAGTAATGCTTGTGAAATTAGTCATAAACTAATTATTTTTGGGTGTGAATTTGTATATTTGTATCAGATTCACAAGGGAATATTAAAGAAAAGGAACTTAAAGTAACACAAGTTTCGAAGCTCCCTGCGGGTGAAAAGGTAATAATTCCTTTTGAAGGAGTTGTACCAATGGGAACAGATGCTGATGGCTTATTGGGAGGATTTCTTGGTGTGTTTGCAAGGGACTTTAGAGCCTTTCCCATACGCTATGATAATTGGCAGGCTCTTTCAAAGATTAAGAAAGATAATGCATGGGATGAAACTATAAAGGTATAAATGTGAAGTGCTTTTTTGTATCATGAAATTCATTGTTCTTATAACTAAAATTTAATGTTTTTGAAGGAAATTTTTTATTGGGATGAACAATTTGAAGATGCTGCACGTTCTTACATCATGAAGGACATTGGGAAGAAGTGGAAGGATTTTAGACTTAGATTGTATGATACATACTATCACAAGGAAAAGAGTTTTGAAGAGAATATCGCAAACCCTCCACTAGGAATTCCTAAAGATGATTGGGCTGAGTTCCTTACTTACCGAAATAAACGGAAGACTAAGGTACTATTTTGAAATATAGTGTTTTAGTTTGAAATCATAGTGAGTCTAATTATTTGTTTTCACATTTACAGGAAATCTGTGAAAAAAAATGCAAAGAATAGAAGCAAGCTCACTGTTAATCACACTGGTGGATCAAAGAAACTTAAGAGGAGAAAATATGAAATGGTTACGATGAAATAATTGAATTACCTATGCTTTTTGTTTTGTTTTATTTTGATACTTACAGCTACCGTGTGTTTTGTAATAGGAGGCAAAGACTAAGAAGGAAATTAGTAGGGGAGCTCTATATGTTGAAACACATAAGAAGCATGATGGGACATTTATTAATGAAGAAGCACAAGCTATATGTGTATGTGTTTTTCTTGGATGAAATTAAATCATTGAACTTGTACCTTTTATATTTAACTAATTTTTACTATCATTGTAAATTTTTTCAGGAAAAGATTTCTTACATAGAAAGTCAAGGCACTACCTCATCTAAGCCGTCAAAAAATGATTCTCTTGGACAAGTCTTAGGAGTAGAGCGTCATGGGAGAGTTCAGGGCATGTCTTTTGGTGTGTGTCCTTCCCAAGTTTTTGGCTCTAGATTTGAAAGATTTTGTGGCACTACTCCCTCCTCATCTACTGCTGGTGCCACCGAGTTGCAGTTGCAATTTGAGGTTGAAAAATTACAATCAAAAGCGGCATCAGATTCACAATTGATGAAAGAAATGACAAACACAATTGCTCTTCTTTGTCAGAAGATAGATGTGCCTGTGCCTCCTAAATTTTCCTTAGTTGCAAGTGAAGTAAGTTTTATGATTCACACATTCACTCATTAAACGTCTAATCTAATTTCCAAGTTTTGTGGAATTCACATGTTGCTAGCCTGTTTATAGTGTGCATGAATTTTATTTTTAGTTGACCTTCATATGTTGGGGATCCCTCACTGTTATGATACACTTACATGTTGAGAAATGATGTCTGTGGGACTGTTATGTGTGTCCTAATATGTCTTCAAATTTTAGTGGTTCCCAAATTGTCTGAAATTCTGATTTGCAAGGGCTGGTATTGTGATTCATGTATATGGTATGCTTAGATGGTAGGTCTTCAAATTTCAGTGGTTCCCTCACTGTAGATGATTTGCAAGGGCTGGTATTATAGTGTGCATGAATTTTCTACTGCTAGATGCATGCAGTTATGATTCTAATTAATGAATGGCTCCCCTAGAAACATTAGTCTGATGTGGGTATTGTGGTGGTTTGGGGGATTATCACGATTGGTGGTGATTTATCTTGTGAGCTAGTTGTTGGTCGTGTGGGTATTAGGACCTTAGGACTTTGTTAAATGCACTCTGTCTTCAATCTGTCAGCTGCTGGATTTTGGGTGTGGGCTGAGGACTTTTGCCCTGTATCTCCTAATAGGCTGGTGCGCTCTAATTCAATTTCTGCACTCTGTCTTTAGTCCATCAATGTTGTCTTAAAGCCATCTTGTTGTGTCACTTGTTTCTCAATTGACTTTTAGTAATAATGGGTACAGTTGGTAGTTGCTGAGACATGTTTTTTGCTGGATTTGAAGGTGGGGGATTGCTTTTGTTGTTTTGTGGTTTTTGGTCTTGGTTGTTGGAAGATTATGGTATGTCTGTTAGATATGAAAAAATCAGCTAGTCATCTCTCTTAGCACAACCACGATTTGTGTGCTGTGTAGATATGTAGTAGGTCGGTTTAGCAAGCATTTAAGATTCAATGTAATATTCTTAGTGTTTTCATTGGAAAAGGGTGGAGGGTTGGACTAGAATTTTGCCTAAGTTTCCTATCTGTAGCATTGCAGTAGCCTAGCTTATGCCTGTTATGTCTTTCTTTTCTTATCTCTTTGGCAATCTCTCTCACTTGTAAAGGGTTGAAGACTTGAAGTACCCCTCAAATGTATATTTCAAATACATTCTTTTGCTTACCAAAAAAAAAATGGCAATAGCTAGTACTTGTAGGAATTGTTGTACTCCTTCTTGTCTCTACTTTTTACTAATGTACAGATTTCTTGTGTATGGATGCTATCTAATATACATGTTCTTTGGTTTTTTAAAAAAATATTGTTAATGAATAATTTGCACTATAGTTTAGTATCTTATTTGTTTTTTTTTTTTGCAGCCAACTGTGGAAGATACTGCTGCCCAAGCTTCCAATCAAGAAGATGCCAATCAATCAGAAAACGTATGAAGCAAATCAACAAAATAATGTTGGATGTTGATATGAATATTTTACTAGGAAGCACTCGTGTCACTCAATGAAACTTGACCTTGTCCTCACCTTTATGAGAAGACTTTTGATATTGCATTTCTAATTAGTATTTTGTTGCCTAGATGTGGACCTTTCTAGTGTTGCACTTTTTTATATTAACTTTTTTTTTTTGTAGTGAACTTATGTTATGTAAAAAGTATTGCAAAACTCTTTACTTTATCTAATGTTACTTTATTTTATTATCATTATATAATATATGATGCTTATAATTATAGGGATTAAAAAAGACTATTATGGCTAAAAGATAAATTAAAATAGAATAAAAAAATGGAGCGCAGATAAAACAGGGCAAAAAAACAGCAGTATTTTTAGTGGCGGTTAAAACTGCCACTAAAAGTGGAAGGATAATTGAGTGAGATTTAGCGGCGGTTAACACCGCCACTATATTCTAGAAAGCTGAAAATTAAAGGTGTGCTTTACGTCTGAAGAAACCGACGTTAAAATTAGCGGCGGTTATTCCGGCGGTTCTCATAAAACCGCCGCTAACTATTTGCGTCGACAATTTCTACGGCAGTTTTGCAACAGACGCAAAGCACTTTTAGCGGCAATAACAATCGCCGCTAAACACTAAAATAACCGCCGCTAAAAGCCGTGTTTTTTGTATTTGCTAAAACCAGTTAAACAACACCTAGAAAACCATACAAGGATACTTAGACTACTCTGCTAAAAAACTATAGACCATGGGCACCCAAAAATTCTAATTGATCGAAGACACCACTTAATTAAAGGTGTGTTGTTTAGCAACACTAGGATACCATTACCATCTAATTAAGGATATATACGTCAAGAACACCTAAGGTAGATTGTAGCATGTAGTGTAACCATGATTTCAGATAAGTTTTTTTATAATTTTAAGAGAACTTTATACCGTGAGGTGTTTCCAAAAATGATCATTAATTGATATGACAATCGTTTTCAAGTTTTCTAAAGAAAAGACAATCTTACTGCTATATAAACTCATATCTAAATTCTGATGTAAGGTCCTCAAATTCTGGCACCTTGTTACTATTTGACATAACTGAGTTCTCCAAAAAATAAACTCATCCATTTTGATAACTTGCTGAGTCAACTTTTGTTCGCCTTAGGTGCATGCCAATGCTTATTACCTTCAATTGCGATTTTCTCATACATACATCCAAACCTTTTTCCAGTAGAAAAAAAATGTTGATGCACTAGTGTATATTCAATTGATTTTCCGTCACATCAGTAAATATATTTTGATTAATTAAAATTAAAATGAATAATGTAGCTTATTATATGTGACATAGTATAATTGAGTGTCTGTGAGAGTGCAAAGAAATAGCAAAGCTTTTCCACTATAAATAGTGTCCCCAAAGGTTTCACTCATCACTCACTTGATCATCATATACTCTCACAATGTGTAGCACAGCCGGCAAAGTCATCAAGTGCAGAGGTGAGTGAATGCATGAATATTCTCCATCATTAATCATTTTCTTAAATATTTTCTTTTAAATTCTCTTGTAGAACATTTACATAATATATTATTATCAGATTAATTAATTAATTTGATGTTCATAATTTTATGGAATTTTAACTTATAAAACTACAAATGAATGCAGCTGCGGTGGCATGGGAGGCAGGGAAGCCACTAGTGATAGAAACCATAGAGGTTGCGCCGCCGCAGAGAGGTGAAGTGCGTCTCAAGATACTCTTCAACTCTCTTTGCCGTACAGATGTTTACTGGTGGGATGCAAAGGTATATAATTAACTGCTTTAATTTGATTAATTACTTGCTTTTGTTTTTCAAAATATATAATCTAACAAAAAATTACATTATTTTGCAGATTAAGTATATATATATATATATATATATATATATATCTTATTTTTATATTTTACTTGCTGAAGGACCTTGTTTAAAAGGCTTAACCCAAATGTAAATTAATTTATTAATTTCCAACTTTGATCTCAGCTAGAGCATGTTTGCTTTAGTTTTAAAAATCACATAATCATACTTCGAGTTAAATATGTTTTTAATCCGTAAAATATCATAAATATTGATTTTGATCCTTTAAAAAAGATTCTTTAAAATAAATTTTCAATTTTTTGAACTACACATGTTTGCGTTGTTGACTTATAAAAAATACCACATGTTTGAGTTGTTGGAGGGACTACAATCAAAATCAACAGAAGAAGTAGACCTTTAGAATCACTTTTTCTTTAGGTATTAGTTATTTCAAGGACACAAGCATGCGTATATATTTCAAAAGTTGACGATGTATTTAAAAAAAATTATAGGGGTGAAAAATTAATAACTTAGGATTTTTTAGGGACTAAACATATTTAACCCTTATATTTATGTATGCTTGAAAAATCTGCGATTCTTCATATAAAATGAAATCAGCGATTTTTCTTACATACAATGAATTTTTAAGAGTGTTCAAACATCACTTAATTCTATAATGCAAATATTATTTTATAAATAACTAAGGAGATGTGATTTTTTTTCCATTTCAGGGCCAGACTCCCTTGTTTCCTCGCATCTTAGGCCATGAAGCTGCAGGGTATGTGACATTCTAATTAATTAAACAACTCAACATTTCATAATTGTACAAAATAATTCATCGTTAAAACTTATTAATTGTTGATTGTTTATAAGTTTATCTATGGTAATGATGTTGCTACTGAATTATTAATCATTAGGATTGTGGAGAGCGTAGGCGAAGGTGTGACTCATGTGAAACCCGGTGACAGTGCCCTGCCAGTGTTCACAGGAGAGTGTGGGGAATGCTCACATTGCAAGTCAAGTGGGAGCAACATGTGTGAGCTTCTCAGGATCAACACTGACAGAGGAGTTATGCTTAGTGATGGCAAAACCAGATTTTCCAAAAATGGACAACCCATTTACCACTTTGTCGGAACCTCCACATTCAGTGAGTACACCGTTGTCCATGCCGGATGTGTCGCGAAGATCAGCCCTGCTGCCCCGCTCGACAAAGTTTGCGTTGTCAGTTGCGGATACTGCACAGGTAATTTGTGCATGTTTGGAAAATTACTCTAAAGTTTGATTCTCAAGTCAAAATTAATTATGTGCATAAACTTATGTGAGTAGCTTCTGCGATTCAGAATTAATTCCAATGAAAATGAATCATATCCAAAATGTTGGTAAAATGTTGAAAATGATCAAGGATTTGTAAAAGAAAATCACACATCAATAATTTTGTTCATATCTATGAATGTAGGTTTTGGGGCTACTGTGAATGTTGCAAAACCAGAGCCAAATTCTACTGTTGCTGTCTTTGGATTAGGAGCTGTTGGTCTTGCTGTATGTTATCCAACTATGCTTAAATTTTTAATAAAATACTTATAATTAATTACAATTGTACTTACTTGTAGTATATATATGAATTTTAGGCTGCTGAAGGGGCAAGGCTTTCTGGTGCATCTAGAATCATTGGGGTTGATTTAGTTCCTGGTCGATTTGAACAAGGTTGGTATCATTGTTCTTCAGATTTTAAAGTTCCAATTGCTAATGTTGTTGTTGTACTGAGGAGAATCTCCAATTTGTTCTTGGTCAGCTAAGAAATTTGGGGTCACTGACTTTGTGAACCCGAAAGATCATGACAAACCTGTTCAACAGGTTAGTTCATACTTAGAAGATAGTCTTATCAAGTTTAATGTTCATTGTTCCAAAAATAGTTTAATTTTCATTAATGTTTCTATCATATATTCATATGTGAAATTGAATTGGTGGAAAGGTCATTGTTGAGATGACTAATGGAGGAGTGGATCGTGCTATTGAATGTACTGGAAACATCCAAGCTACAATTTCAGCATTTGAATGTCTTCATGATGTATTTTCCTAAACCCTCATTGCTGCTTTTCTATTGTTAGATTAGATCAATGTATACATTCTTTCATATAGTTAAATTTGATGTATTTACTTCAAATGCTTCTTATTATCAGGGTTGGGGTGTTGCCGTGATTGTTGGTGTGCCAACAAAGGATGCTGAATTCAAAACTCATCCTATAAACTTCATGGAAGGGAGAACTCTTAAGGGCACATTCTATGGCAATTTCAAAACCCGCTCTGATATTCCTTCTGTTGTGGAGAAGTACATGAACAAGGTAAATGTGTGGAAAACTCTCCTGTTTAATTTCATTTGGTGGTGCATTATGTGACACTCTGTTAATATATAATGCAGGAGCTGGAACTGGAGAAATTCATCACTCACTCTGTGCCATTCTCAGAGATCAACAAAGCATTTGAATACATGCTGAAAGGGGAAGGCATAAGGTGCCTCATCCGCATGAAAGAGTAAATCAATAATAATAATTATGATAATAATAATGTTCTCTGCTTTGAGAACAGTATTTGTATCTAAGGAAGCAATGAATAAATTTGGCATGTAATGTGGTTGTTGGGTTTGTGATGTACAAGTGTTAAGAAGTAAAGGGGTGACCTGTGACTCATTAATTACTTACACATTATGTCTTTTGCGACTTATAATATAAGTGTTGTTCAGTTTTTCTTCTAACTGTTGTTGTTTTCTAATTTCAGCAATTCACACATTATATTATATAGGGTTAAATATGTTTTGGATCTCTAAACTATAGTAAATTATTGGACTTGATCCTTCAATAAAATTTTCAACGAAATAGTCAGGTTCTCATTTGTAAATAAAAAAAAAGTGTCATCTAGCTCCCTCCATAAACAGCTATGGCAAACAACCCCTAAGAAAAGAGAGATTTGCTTTGCAAACAATCCGTGATAACAACTTGATATGGCAAATAATTTGATTCGGATGAATTTGATCCAATAGTGTTAATCCAACTCTAACGGGGAAGTTAATTACAGAATCAGTAAAGAAATGAGTGTAAGGAATTAATAATAAATAACTCCTAACATGAGATTTTAGAATTAGTTCTTGTTTGCTTCCAACTTCCTGTGATTAGGTAATGAAATATCTTTATGGCATTTCATACCTATTTTCACTGATCACCTTAAGATGACAGTTGGCTCTTAAGATAGTGCACTTAGCAACAGAGGGTATGGTTGACAAAATAGTAATTAGGATAACATATATAATAAGCGGAGGAGATGATCTATCATTGTAATCTTGAGGTCTTCTAATTCTTACTTATTGCTCTCAACTATCTTGTTTGCATGCTCACAAGTCACAACCTTCTCAACAACCTTAATATTGATTTACCTAAACTATGAATCAAACCCTAGGTTTAGTGTTCACCTGGTCCTTTGAGTTCGATAATTGAGACTTACAATCTTATATTACTTGAACGATAAAGTGCACTTACTCTCATTAAGCATGTGTTATTTAATGTAAAACTAGGCATTTAAAACCTTATTTAACTCTTGGAAGGGGACTTGTCGTATAATATCCTAATGCTCTTGAGTGCCTTGTATTTATTGGATCAAAACACTAACACTTTTCACACTACTTCTGGCCCGATTGCTCCTACCTTCTTTGATGTGTCAGCTATCACGGGGCTTTGGCCAACAGGTTCTATTCTACATTCAACCAGTTTCATACCATCAATCGATGATGTCCTCACCGTCCCACGACCGATTGCCAAATTGAGAACGTTTATGTCACTTCACCACATCACATCAAGTAAATATGAACTAACAATCAAGACAGTGACACAGAACTCAGGAATGTAATAAGCACTCATGATTGACTCTGATCTTGAATCATGTGAGCCAACGTCTATAAAGGCAAAGCTTGAAGAAAATTCAAAGTACAAACTCATACTCCATAACTCACTTCCCTTCTTTAACCCATATTCTAACTTGAACGTCGAAGTGTTTTCACATGTACCCCTCCCAAGCGCTTAAGACGATGAAGCACGTCGATTCCACCTCCATCGAAACTTGGACAACCGCAAATGACGCCGTTCATCTTTAATCAATCAACACTCATCTGAGTGATTTGGTCGGATTCGTCCGATCAATTTTGTTTGAAACTTGTTTATTCTTCTAGTCTTGTTCATGTGAACACCCCTCCTACCTTGAGACACTAATCTCGACCAAACAAAATTCATTTTACCATACTTTGTTTTGAAGTAAAAATATCCAAACATAAATCACATTATAACCCACCCATATTTACTTTTTTTGAACTTTGCCCACCCACATTTACTCAAACTTGTTTTATTACATCAAAAAGATAAATTGCACCTTCAAAAAATTGATCCCTTGACCTGGACCTCCCCCACGAGCCCATATGTACCCGAACCTTGTTTTGCCAACCCATTATTCACTAAATTCTTCTTTTTCCAACTGAAATCCAACACAACACGACTTTTTTTTTCTGAATAATGCGAAAAATAAATTTAATTTGAAAAAGGGAGTGAAAAAAAATTATTTAGCTGTCTGGGGTAGTTTTGGACTTGGACTTTATGGCATTCGGGAGATTCCTTGCGAATGGTAATATGACAAATGAGAATCCAGTTGCTTTTTCAGTGTTCAGAAGTGAGCTGACAGGGAATATTAGCCATTCACAATAAATATTGCGAATGCTAATAGTACGAAAATAAATCTCAAAGCTTTTCTGACGTGCATGTGGGAATAGGACAACCAGATTGTTTTTTGTCCTATACCCATTCGCAAGATTTCTTGTGAATGACTACTGTTCATGTCATTCAACACTGAAAAAGCAACCAGATTCTTTTTTGTCTTATACCCATTCACGAGATTCCTTGTGAATGTCTGAAAGTCCAACACTACCTGTCCAAAACTACCGCAAACAGCTAAATAAATTTTTTTCCACTCCCTTTTTAAATTAAATTTATTTTTCGCACCATTCAGAAAAAAAAAAAAAAAAACCACACAACACGACACACCCTAACTAACCCAACATTACACATTAACACCAGTAAAGTACATTAACGTGATCGATCAAACACAACATTCTTGTAATTTCTTCTTCTCTCATTCTCGTAGTATCATTTCTGTTTCTGGCTTAATCAATTCCTTCTTCTCTCACCGGCGGCGCCGTCGTCGGAAATCATGAGGTTTCTGCCTACACCATGCTCCATAGATGTTCTGAAAGCCTCTTCCTCTGTCAAAATCACCGCCCTCACACTCTTCTCCCTCACCCTCCTCCTCTTCCTCTTCACCCGTTTCTCCCCCACCACCAACTCCCCCCTCACCTTCTTCCTCCCCTCGGAGCAACAACCACCACTTCCTCCGCCTCCGCCGCCGCCGAGGGTCAAGGTCTTCCGCCTGCCTCCCCTGCCGCCGGTGGAGCGGATGGGGCTGGTTGACGAAAACGGCGTCATGACGGACAATTTCACCGTCGGAGACTCCGATCTCGGCTCTGTCGTGGACCTGCTGAGCTGGAAGAACGAGTCGCGAGGGGTTGTTGAGGAGGAGGGTGCGGCGGCGAAGGTGGTGGTGGAGAAGTTCAAGGTCTGCGATTCGGGAATGGTGGATTATGTGCCTTGTTTGGACAATGCGGAAGCGGTGGCGAGGTTGAATGGGAGCGAGAGAGGGGAGAAGTACGAGCGGCACTGCCCTGAGGAAGGGAAGGGTTTGAATTGCCTGTTGCCGAGGCCACTAGGGTACCGTGTGCCTATCCTTTGGCCTCAGAGCAGAGATGAGGTACTTTTTGGGTTCGGACTCTGTGTGTAAGTTTCATCAATGCTTGCAAATTGAATGGTTTCTTTATGAGTCAAGCAGCATTACACTTTAGCTCATCAGAGATGGAAACTTTTACTTTGATTGTTGAAATATCAATTTACTCTAAAAATTCGGATCAACTTAATCTCCGAAGAGATGAAAATGTGTTTAATTTGAGTGTGTGTTTGGATAAGTGTTAGATTCTACTAAAATTGCGTATGGTGAACATGAGTTAAAATGACGTGATTTATGTTTGAACTTTGAATACCTTTATGAAAAAAGCGGTTTTTGTTGGTAATGTTATGATATTCAGTTGTAAAATCTCAGAATTGATTATGTTTAATGCACAAGCAATGTAGGGTGCTCTGCAATATAATGTAAAAGCTACTTTTTGCTAAGCATGCATTGCATGAATGGCCATTGACCGAGCAGGACTTGTCATTTATGTCAACACATTCTAGGGTTCTAGATTGTAATCTGTATGTTTTATGTTTTATTTAATGGAAAGTGCATGGCTTGTTGATGATGGTCTCATGTCCTGTGTGTTAGATACTTTATGCTCTATGAGAAGCTAAGTGAGCTAAAGATAAACTACAATTCTGAGAATGTAGTTGCAGGTGACAGAAATTTAACAGCTAGAGGCACAAAAGATGGTTGACATGGACACTGGATATAATTTTTTTTTACACAGAAATCGAAGCAATGCCATTTTAGGAAAGTCTAGAAATGAAATTTCTTCATCTTGAGTCTTAAGCATTTCGTGTCATATTTTAATTAGACACTAGTTGCAGAATCTGATTGTGCCAAGTAGCTGAATTTTGATTTTAACAAACTGATTAAATTTTAGTTATCATGTATATGTCTTGACATAAGTTGTGTAATTTTACACTTCTCACTTGGTTCAGATTTGGAAGAAAAGGTTGGCTGACTTATATACCATGACAGGTTTGGTTCAGTAATGTACCACATACACGTCTGGTTGAAGATAAAGGTGGCCAAAATTGGATATCAATAAAGAATGATAAGTTTGTTTTTCCTGGTGGTGGCACACAATTTATACATGGTGCAGATAAATACCTGGATCAAATTTCAGCGGTTAGTCTCTTGTTCATATTCATTCTGATATTTGTTGTTGCTAAGACACTGAGAGCACTTTTGGAAATGAATGTGCAGATGGTTCCAGACATTGCATTTGGTTCCAACACCAGAGTTGCTTTAGACATTGGATGTGGAGTGGCAAGTTTTGGCGCATTCTTGATGCAACGTAATGTCACTACTCTTTCAATAGCGCCGAAAGATGTTCACGAAAATCAGATTCAGTTTGCTCTTGAGCGTGGTGTGCCTGCACTTGCAGCAGTATTTGCTACACACCGTTTGTTGTTCCCAAGCCATGCATTTGACATGATACATTGTTCAAGATGCAGAATTAATTGGACTCGTGATGGTACTTCATCTCTCAGTTTAAGCCTTTCTCCCTCATTTCAAACAATTGCAAGGGAATATTTTTTAACTGTCTAAAGGGAAGGGTATTTTTTAATTACTGGATCCATTCATGATTGTCTAGCTCAGTGAGTTGTTGTGCTATATGAGATGACAATGTTTCATTTTTAAGTTTGAAACTTTCTTAAGATTTCTTCATTTTTTGACACAATAAAATTGAATTAAGTACAATCACAATTATGCCTATGGAATTTAGTTTATTGCACTGACATCTTGTTTCCATATGGCTTTGATGAAGATGGAATTTTACTTCTTGAGGCCAACAGGCTCCTAAGGGCAGGTCGCTACTTTGTCTGGGCAGCGCAGCCAGTGTACAAACATGAAGAGAGCCTTCAAGAACAATGGAAAGGTAGCTCATAATTTGTATGATACCTGAAACACTAGTAATAAATGTAAATTTCTACAATTTTTAAGCTTTTCCAGTAGGAATAAAGAATTTGCTTCCCACCCGCACCCTTTGATTACATAATTTTAGTAGTTAGTACATATCTTACAATGGGTTGATACTTCATTGCTAAGGTCTATTATGTGCTTATGGCAGACCTGTAGTTAAGAGGGCTTACCTAGGAGGGAAAACAGGATAACAGGGGATAATGCTCCAACTAATTGAGTGTAACCAAATGCAACTAGAAGGGGAATGAGTTAGTGGCATTACTCAGCAATTAGAAGAGGTTTATATGGAGCAGGTTGAGAAGGGAAAGAAACAGTAAAATGCAGGACTTCTAATGAGTGGGGATAGAATAGGATCTCTTGAATACGCTGTCCATCACTGTTATTCTTTTTTGAACCTGTCACTAGAGGGATTGGAGCCGTTGAATAAAACATCCTTTCTCATTTCCTGCAATTATGTTCTTTATTTTCTTTCTGCCCTGAACCAGTTCTGGCATTTTGTCCCTTCATTCCCTTTTTGTGATTTTACTCTGACATCATATTCTTTGGTATCAAATCACCTTGGTCTTGATCTAGTGAGATATTAAGCTCTATTTGATCTTCAGATTTATTACTCAACAGAAATGGAGAACCTGACATCTCGACTTTGTTGGGAACTTGTACGGAAAGAGGGTTACATTGCTATATGGAGGAAACCTTTGAATAACAGCTGCTACCTTAGTCGTGACATTCCCGTGCATCCTCCATTATGTGAGTCCAATGATGATCCAGATGATGTTTGGTATGACCCAAATAAATTGTTCAATTAACCAATATTACACATCTTTCATTTGTGGTCTTCATGATTGCTTAACTGGAATGCAATGGCTTATAAGAGTCAAAGATATTATAGATTGATTGTCATCACGAAAAAGTTTCCTGAAATTCTTGTTAAGAAATTGATGTTGTTTTGGCCTTCTATGTGGAAGCATAATAATTTGGCTTGTCAATTAAAATCTTATGTATAGCTGATGCATGCCTGCATTTCATCACTAATGGATGCTTTTTCTTGCTTCTAAGTTTTTCATTCTAATTTTATACAAGGCTAACATTCTATATTTTTTTTTTATATAAAAAATCCCGGTAATTTAATATTTTAAGAAAATGCATTAAGATGCCTCTGCCTAGAAAGAATCTACACTGCAAGATCAAGAACCTTCTTGAAGAATCAATAACCAATTTGTAGACATGCTGCACACTTGAATGTTCTGCAACATCTCGAGTAATTAACTAGAGTAACCTTGTGTGTTTAAAATTATGTTAAGCAGACAATTATCAGAATTTATGATAACCATGATGCATTTTGCAGGTATGTCGGGCTTAAGGCATGCATCACTCAGTTACCTAGTGATGGATATGGAGTAAATGTTACCACGTGGCCGTCACGCCTTCATCAACCACCAGACAGGCTTCAAAGCATTAAACAGGATGCCATTATATCTAGAGTTGAGCTCTTCAGGGCCGAATCAAAATATTGGAATGAAATAATAGATAGTTATGTTCGGGCTTACCGCTGGAAGGAGTACAACCTGAGAAATGTAATGGACATGAGGGCAGGATTTGGAGGGTATGCGAGCATGCTATTACTTGCTTTCTTTTTGCTATTTTGATTCCATTGCCAGATACACTTGTGTGTATTATGAGGTAACTTTCATTTTTATAACGACAGGTTTGCTGCAGCGCTGCATGATCTCCAGATTGACTGTTGGGTTATGAATGTTGTTCCTGTTAGTGGATTCAATACCTTGCCTGTTCTATATGACCGTGGGTTGATAGGAGTTATGCATGATTGGTAAGAGAGATTTGCTTATGTTTTAACTGTGTTTTGTTTTTCGCCTTTTAATTCTGGCCAGGGCTTGCTGTTTACCGGCTGCTACATTTTCCGGCCAGTAAAATTCCACACCCATGCCAATATGTATCTTTAATCCTACATAAATTTACTTATTTTAAGTTACATATAACCATCTCATGTTTACCTCCTTCTTCCTAACTATATATGACTAAAAAAGTTAACAGGTTCTGGAATTAATAACATATAGTAACTGTTATCTGCAAACACTAGTATACATGCTATATGCTTCTTCATGATTGATTTTCAGTTTATCAAGTTAATATAATTAATGTTGAACTGATACGTGAATATGAATTTCAGTTTTACCTATGTGGGTTGAGACTTGAGAGAGTACATTCTAAGAAGCAATATACTAATTAATAGCACCACTTGCCTCAGTGGCAGTGCTTCCTTGGAGGCATTTGGGGATAAAAAGCATATCTTGGCAAAATGAGACTGTACATGTTTGCACTTTGCAGTAGTTAATTTAGCCACAGTTTGGATTAGTCCCTAGCTTATTAGAGCTTTTTCACTAAGATAAGTATTTACTTATAACTTAAGATTTTACAAGTTTATAGGCATATATAAATTAGTTAGATGAGGGAGCTTCTAAAAAGTTTAGGTACATAAGTTGATTTTAACTTATGCAGTAAGCTATTATATAGAAGACTCAATAATTATTAGATTTTTTCTTTTCCCTTTTTATAAGTGCTGTTGAGGTAAATAAGTTGATTTTGACTTATGTGGTATGCTTTTAGTTAAGAGATTGAGGGCTTGTTTGTTTCCTGTTTTCAAAACAGTTTTCAGTTTTTAAAAACTGAAAACCTGTTTGGTATGACCTGTTTTTAAAAACTGTTTATGAAAACAGTTCTCATTTTCAGTTTTTAAAACTAAAAAACCAAAACAACTAAAAGATGTTTTCAGTTTCTGTTTTTAGTTTTCAGATATCAGTTTTCTAAATGTTGGAAAACATGTCATTCAACCTGTTTTCTTCTTCTGAAAACTGTTTCTAAAAATTGTTTCTGAAAACTGTTCTAAAAATTGAAAAATAAAACTGCAATCAAATAGGCCCTGAATGATTCTTAGTTTTTTTTCTTTTCTTTTTGTCTATCTGCTTGTTAAGAATTTTATCCAGATTGGCTCATTTTTTACTCTTCAGAAACTAGATGCCAAGTATTTCATGTTTCTTTTCTCCCCCTAGTTCTTGACCAGAAATATGGAATGTATACTGGTGCTTGAATTTTTTTGACCTTGACAGGTGTGAGCCATTCGATACATATCCAAGAACATATGATCTTCTGCATGCAGCAGGTCTCTTTTCTGTTGAGAAAAAGAGGTAATGTGTCATAATTCTTTACTTATTTCTCTACAGGCACCTGCTATTATTGGTGTTTGACAAATCATTAAATAATTGTTTTAGGCAAAGATGTAATATCTCAACCATCATGCTTGAGATGGATCGGATGCTAAGACCAGGCGCAGGGCGTGTGTATATTCGTGACGCCATACATGTTATTAGTGAACTTGAAGAAATTTCAAGTGCAATGGGATGGGTGTGTACCAAGGATGATGTAGGAGAGGGTTCCTATGCAAGCTGGAAGATATTAAGGTGTGATAAACGCCTCTGAATGCCTCAGTTTTATCAGTAACCAAGAACCTCATGCAACTGGAACATGCAAATATGACTACAAACTAACCCTTGCCATTCATCTTCAAAAGCAAGTTCTGTACTTCATTGCAATTTTGAATCCCTACTAATGGGATTTCTTGTAAAATTTTGTATATTTTTATTTTATTTGTCTTATAATCAATCCCTACAGTGTTATGAGATGTGCTTAAATGGCAATTTTGTCTGTTATACTCGTTTGATGTAAGCTTAGGTTAATAATTGTGAAAGCTGGCCAAATGCTGGAAATTTGATATTTATTTTGACAATAATCTTGGCATCTTGTAATATGTTCTGATCATAAAAGTCATGATGAAAACAATTTCCTAGAGCTCATCTCAAATGGGACCATACAAGTCAATACCAACTCAATTAAAAGGCGAAGTTCATCATTGTACTCTTAGCGGGTTTGAGTATGAAAAAGCCCACTGCTGCATTATAATTTATCCTCGCACTTTAGAGGAGTTAATTTTATTTTTGTCTACTAGAGGAGTTAAATATTAAATTATTAATATTTATGTATTTATCATTACATTGTAAGTTGTGACCACTTTTCCACATTTTGTCTAATAGTCCACATACCTAATAATCGGAATTACCTAGTATGGACTCTTAAAAAGGTTTTTTTTTGAAATCTTAAAAATGTTGGACCCTCATTTTTTACTTTTCTTTTTTAATAGGAAAGCTCCTCATTTTTTACTTGTTGCTATATTTAATGATTGAAATCCGTTAAAATTTCATTTTTTTTTAAGACAGGTGTCCTCTTTCGGAGGCAATTTTGTTTGAGCCGGAAACATCCACATCATGGTGAGACTAACTCTCTCAGCGATATTTTTTCAATCCACAAGACTTGAACCCGAGACATTTCTTAAGGGAAATTAAACATGTACCACTTGAACCAATCACCCGTTGATAATAATATCATTATATTTAGGGTCCAAAATTAATATTTTTATTTAATGTTAGTTAATTTTACAGCATAGTTTCATTGTGTTTATGGACTGATATCATTATTGTCATTGTGTTTCCCATTGACCTCGTCGCCCCCTCTCGTGTATTAGTGTTTCACTGCCAATGGAAGATAAAAGAGCCAAAGGAGAAGCATCAACATTGTAACTTCATACAATACTTCATCCTTGTGGTCGAACCCTCTTTTGCAATCGACTGTGCCACTTACTTCCGCTCTTTCAGCCTCTTCTGATGTTCTTCGACGATTGCTACACCCCTAGTAGCTCCCTCTACAGGTCTGCTAGGGCATTGTTAATTTTGGTACCATCCTCACACATTCTCCCACCACCTCCTAATTTTTCGTACATATATGTGCGAGGACTCAATACACACTATGCGTTTAAGATTGCAGAACACAAACTCTGCGTTCCGTATTTATGTTCGCTACAGATTGTAAAAAGTGGGTGATGATAGAATGTGTGAGGATAATACCAAAATTAATCTAATTTTTCAATAATCACCAAATTAGGACCCTAAATAATGGGCTCTTTGATCTCTTTCCTAAAAAATTATTATTGAAGAAAAAAGAAAAGAAATGACCGGCTAAACAAAACAAAGAAAGACAGTTGAATTTCAAAACTTCACTTAAAAACACACAAGGATAAGTAAGAGTCAGGACAAAACACACTGGAGATATAGGAGCTACTACTTCGTCTTCTGCTACTGCACAAAACAGCGAAACCACTTCACCAACCTCAGATTCCTTCGCATCACCACCACCGTGCCCCAATCTCCATAACTGTAAGCCATTCTTCTCTTCCTTTTCACCACACTTCAATCTTCTCGCTCCAATTCATTGTCGTTTCTTGCAAATTGACCCTCTCAGATAGTTCAAGAAAGGGGGAAAATTGACAGAAAAAAAATTGCATTTTTAGGGTTCTTGGATTTCTTTTTTCTGCACATTTGGAAAAATTTGAGCCTCGTTGATGTTGGTTCAATTGGGTTTTCTATTTCTAAGATTTCTGAACTGAAAGTTGCAATTTTTTTTTTTGGGGGTTGTTTTGTTGGTTTCTCTGGTTATTGAATGTACTGAGTGGAATGAGGGTTTGTTTGTGGGTGTTTGAGCTTGTAGTGTATTGATAGATTTGCTGTTGTGTTTTCAGTGGTTTTGTTCTGTAATGGTTGTGAGCAGCAAATCTTGAGAGATTTTGGATCTGTTGGCTGTGAAACCCTAGATTTCTGCTGTGAGTGTTTGAAAAGTAAGGTTCTTTTTTGATGGAAGCTGAGGATGGAACTAGCAATGCTCATAATGCTGTATGCGCTGAGGATCCGTGTTTGAATCCCGGGGCTGTAAATAATGGGGTGACAATGGAAGGTGAGGATGGTGTTGCTGAAGGTGAAGAAGTTCAGGCCTGGAAGAATGAAGCTGTGAATAATGGGGTGGCTATTGGAGGTGGGGATGATGTTGCTGAAGGTGGAAAAATTCAGGGATTGAAGAATGAATCTGTAAATAATGAGGTGACAATGGAAGATGCGGATGGTGTTGCTGAAGGTGAAGAGGTTCGGTGCTTGGAGGAGGGAACTGTAGGTAACGGGGTGGCTATTGGAAGTGGGGATGATGTTGCTGAAGGTGGAAAAACTCAGGGCTTGAAGAATGAATCTGTGAATAATGGGGTGGCAATTGCTGATGGAAATGGAGTTGCTGAAGGTGAAGAGGTTCGGTGCTTGAAGGAGGGAACTGTAGATAACGGGATGGCCGTTGCAGATAGATTTGGTTCTTCTGAAAGGGACTCTGGTGGAGTTGAATGTTTACGAACTTATAAGAGGCGGAAGCGTGGAAAGTCAAGTTCAGAAATTAAAGTGCAGGAAGGAAGCGGAGAAGATGCAGAAACCATAAATCAGTTGTCAGGCCAGGTATGCTCTACTCCTTTTGCAGCATGTGTGGCTGTGATGGTTCTCTACCGTCACTTGTCAATTTTCCTAAGAGATGTTCTATGTTATGGATAACATTTATATTTGTTGACATTTGTAGAATAGTTAGCGGTGCAAGATGCTAGAGTTTAACATTTTGTAGAATTGTTAATGTTGCAAGCTGCTAGAGGTTTATGTAGGCACACATGAAACCTGGGAAAGTAATCAATAAGCTTGTATTCTAATATGCATGCCTACCTACAGCTCGTAGATACTGAATAATTTGCAAAAGTGCTGATATAAAGTGGATGCTTGTTTTATATGGATTGTGGTTGTACTTGTAATTATTTATAGTTGTCTTATTCATACAGAGGAAAAGTTTTGACTGTTTATCAATATTATCCTTCAGAGTTCATTTATGTCTGTTTTTACTCCTTAGATATCTTTAGATGGTTGGAGTGGAGTGGTTGGTTCCTTTAGCTGGTTACTAAATCCTAAAAGATCTGTTCTGACCTTGGATATCAGCTCTCTTGGTTTTGGTTTCATACGATAGCTTCTAAATTTGTTGTAGTAAGTTTTGTTGAAGATTTATTAAGCTGAATGATACATGGAAAGAAACATAAAGCAAAATGGCAGTGTTAATTTAGCAACCAACTAAAACGGGACTTTACCACCTTCTCTACCATAGATGGTATCCAAACTTCCTCTGATGATTTCATTCAAAATCCTATCTTGTCTTGTTTTACTACTTATCTATTGTAACATTCTCATCTCTATAACACCATGCTTTCTGTTGACCTTTTGCCACTCAACATTTAGTCCCATACAATATTACAGGTCTTATAATCTGCAGTGAAGTTTTCCTTTAAACTTCAGTTCTATTTTTTCTTATCACAATTACACTAGAAGCATTTGTCCATTTTGTTGATCCAGCTTGAATCCTATAGTTGCCATCTCTCTCTATTTTCCTATCATTTTGTATTATTGATCCAAGATATGTAAAGCATGCGACTTGTGGTATGGTATCTTCTGCAGTTTTCACCTCTGAGTTAGAATTTGTTTGCCTCTTGCTAAACTTGTATGTCATACATTCTGCTTAAACGTAAGCCAATTGCTTCCAAGACATGCCTCCACAACTCTAACCTTCAATTTTGCAATGTTGTTGTAAAAGAATAAAAAAAATGCTGTTAATGTTTTTGTTGTGGTGCTACGTGCTCTTAATTTGTAAATGATTTGCAGATGTGGAGTTACTTGTATGTAATCTGAATGTAATAACTAAGCATAAAGCTTGTAAGATAACCTGACGAACCCCACAATGGGCAGCATTTGATCCAGATTTTTTTAACTTTAGCTTAGTGCCAATTAAATTTGTGAATTTAAGGGCAAAAAATATGAGAACATCCACACATGGTGGAATCTGGAACATTAGCTTTTCTAATACTGTGCTTAAGAGAATATGGTGGTTCTTCATCTATGCCTTTTGAGTTAAATTTTGTTATGTGCAAACTGGAGTTAAGTTGCTACGTAGAGCAGTAGACTTAATAATGGTCCAGACGCTAGGGAAAGAATGTATTTATATGTAGTAGTCTTGGATCGTGCATTGATTTCTCCTAAAAGTAGTTGCATCACTGCAGTTACGGTTGGTCCTACAGCTAGAACTACTTATATCCTACTCATATGACTTGTCCTTAATAATTTTCTTTTTCCATTTAACGGTCCATCTTATTCTTCTGCAGAAAGCTTTTAAAATTGTCGAAGATGGTCAACAATGCTCTTCACAATTTGAGTTGTCGTCTCACAGGTTACAGAGTAAAGCTAATGGGCATGCAAATGTCATGTGCAATGGATTTTCTAGTGAATCAGATGGTCGTGGTGTGACTGAGAGGTGTCAGCATGTATTCCGTAATATCTTAGCCTCTGAAAAGTTCAGTTCGTTATCTAAAGTTCTACTTGAAAACTTCCAAGGAATGAAACCTGAAAGTGTATTTGACTTTAGTGTCATCAACTCAAGGATGAAAGAACAAGCTTATGATCAATCGCCTACACTTTTCTTGTTAGATATTCAACAGGTAATTTTTAATATCCTCTCCTATAATTGAACATATTTAACACGGCTATATGAATTTGCTTAAGAAAGATTTTAAAATGAAATATTGAATATGTGGTTTACCTGAGTGTCATGATGTAGGTGTGGTATATAACTGATGGTTATGCATTCTTTGTTTGGCTGTCTCTTTTCCTTTATTTTCTTTTCTTTCTATTGGGCGAAAATCTTGCTCTTAATTTCAGATATGTAATTCATGACAATTTAATCAACAATTATGAATGTTTTCTGCGTCCGTTGTTTAGGTTTCATTGATTTTTGTCTTCTTCAAAATCAAATAGTTCTTTATTTTTTATTTGGATCACATACTGGGTGGGCTGATACACATTATTTCACAAATTGTTCTTGAAAACATTATACAGTCATTTTTTATAAACATTTTGCATGCTCAAATATTGTTTCATGACATCATTCACAACGTAAGCAGAAGGTATCTTTTAACCATGTGAAAACCTTTAATGAGATTATTAGATAGAAAATGAAAGCTTATGTCTAGATCCAATTAACTGAAGTTTGAAGCATCTTATAAATATTTTTTAAGAATTTAGTTGCACTTATATGCTAGCACAAATCCGATGAAAAATTACACATACGACCAACTTCCTCATCTAAATTGGAAATGATGAGATGAGAGAATGATGGGCAACATTTGAATGTAGAAAATCATTTCAGAAGAATATTAGGATTTTTTTTATTTTTAAACTTTAAGTGATTGCTGTAATGTGGATGAAACATATAGTACAAACTACAAACTAGCAGGTTGATCCAAATTTTATAGTCAAACCAATGAAAATAAAGCAAAGAATAAAAGACTTGCTTGTGAGGAGTATGTTGGGAGGTTCTATGCTCCATTTTCTGTTGTTCAGTTTCAATAAATTAGTTCTTTTCTATTAATTCATTCTAGGAATTTCCCATTTCTCTTTCTTAGGTCCTCAACATGTAATGATGATGGATGAAAATGCTTTGAAAATGTTTTAAAAACCAAATTGTGTTGAGAAAGACATTTTTCCTCCATTTAAAAAAGAATGAGGATTTTAATTGCAGAACCAAGTTGAATATTCAGTCACTTGCTGTAGGAAATGATAATATATTAAAAATTTGAAAACTTGAGGAAGCCTAAATAAGTCATACTGCTGGATCTAACCAATTCCTGTGAACTGATTTGATATTTTGCCACCGCATAAGTTTTTATTCACACTTCTCTCATACTTACACCAAGTGAGAGAAAGGAACAAAAGAGAAAGAATGAGAGATATGGTAGATGATGTCATAGAAAAATAAGAGAGAGATAGGTAGAGTGGAAGTGAGATGGAAGAAAAAGATGACTGTGAATGGATCAAAACTCCTTGCCACCGGTCAGGATAGTCTTTTCTATTGGGTTCCTACGGTCCTGGATTGCTTTTGTCCTTGCTGTTAAATTGAGCCTTGGAAGTACTTTGCTGACAATGCTTTGTCATGTTTGGTAAATTGTTTTGTGACAATGTTTTCTTAAGTTTGATTTTTTATTATTTTGTGCATCTTATGTGTAACTGTGTATTTCTCTCTACAATTTCTCCCACATCGTTTGTTATTTACATAAACTGCTAATTTGAACTAGTCAAGTTCTCATGTCTTGCTTCTAGTAGAAATCAAATCTGGTTCCCAATTGCTTATTGTATTGTTTTAGGGTAATTCTTAGAGTGTCCATGTTAATTTCTTGCATCTGTGCAGATCACACAAGAATATAATTTTTTTGTCCCTATCTTACACAATGCCTTGTTGATATTTTTAGGTCTGGATGAAGCTTCAAAATACTGGAAATGAGATTGTTGCCATTGCTAAGAGCCTCTCAAACATGTCAAAAACTTCATACTATGAGCAGGTAAAGAAAGCCCTTATAACCAATGTTGTTAAATTGCGTTATACCTGTCAGTTTCATGCTTGCTTCCGATCTAGTGCACACCGTGGATAGCAATCAAGTGGGATCAAATTAGGAATTTAGGATTGCTAGGAAACTTGAAAACTTGGTGGGATGGGTGATTTGAAGCGAGCAAGTGCCTGTAATGGTGATGATGAGTTGAGCTGGGTTAACTGCGACTACAATGTTTGGACCTGATCTCTTTCTCTTATCTCTCTCCTCTCTCACTCGATCGAAGTTATCCAACTCTCAAAATATATACCTCACTTATACCATCTTGTCTCTGGCTCTCACTGTTTGACAGTCTCTGTTCTTTGTCACTGGTTGTCCAAGTCTGAAGTCTTGAACTGCCTTCCATCAAGTAGTTTTGTCATATAAAAAAAGAATAAAAAATTATTAAAAATAATAATACAAAAAATAAGATATGCGAAGAAATTAGCCCACTTCGCACATATTTTATAGCCTCCCCGATAAGAAAACTTATAATACCAGTTACCAACTGCATTTGGAATTCCATCAATTACTTGTCTATCAAAATAAGAATTTAGTTTCTCTAATTTTCTTACAGAGGCAATAAGAAATATTTCATAAAATCCATCTATATAACCGCGATTATATGACAATTTCGTACCTTTGTGTTAAGATCCCACATTGACTAGAGGTATGACCAAATAAGTGTTTATAAAAGGTAGAAAACTCTCACCCCTAAGCTGGCTTCTGGGTTAGAGTTTGGCCTCCCAAATTCTAATATGATATTAGAGCCTATCCTGGATCAGTTTATTGAAGACCACCGTACATGAGCCACCCACAGATGTTTGGTCCTGCAAATTCCACGCTCTAGATGTCCAGCCCTGGACGTGAGGGGGTGTGTTAAGGTCCCACATTGACTAGATATATGGCCAAAATAGTCCTTATAAAGGGTAGTGATATCCTTACCTCGAAGCTAGCTTTTGGTGTAGAGTTAGGCCTAACCCAAATTCTAAGACTCTGCATATGCTAGTTTTAGGAAAACTATTTCTTTTATATGATATCATAAATGACAGTTTTTATATTGCAAGATACTGCATGTATCAAAGATTCATGCATAAGTAAACCCTGATATTTTTTTCAAAGAGAATATTATGTTTAAATTAATAAATTTTGCAAAAACACATAAAATAAAATGAACAAGCAAACCCTTGAGAGTCTTCTCTAGTAGCATCAAGTATCTTTGGGGACTACTTGATGCAGGGTTCAAATTCCACGGACTTCAAACTTTTGCTTTCTCTCCCTAAAGAAAAGGAAGCAAAGTATCAACCCTTTTTTCCCTTGAAGCATATGCCATCAACTATATGTGAGACACACAATGATGATTATTAATCAGCTCTGACCAAAATTGATTCTTTCCTTTTGCTGAGCTTTGTTTCAGCTATATTTTATATTAGAGAATTAGCTATCTCTAACACTTGGCTTTGTTGCATTGTTCAGCATGAGCATAGGTCTGAATTTCTTAGAACTTAGTTCATGAAGAATGGGGCTGGGATAAGTTTATCCCTTACGAGTCCTGTGTGTGGCCCACTAAACATGACTTGGCGAGGTCTTATGTGAAGTGCACCTTATATATAATTCTATCTTTATAATTTTATGTTGTTTAAGAATTCAAAAAAAATCCCTATGTATCAGGAAATGTATTTTTTCCTGCTGTAAAAACATCATTTTAGTGCATGTTTGGAAATTCTTCTACGATTGATTCTAAAGTCAATCAATTTCGGGGAGTAACATCTGTGTGTAGTTTATAGGTGCCTGAATTGATTATGAGGATAAGTAAGCTGATCCAAACATGATATTATTATAATTAATACATATATTTGAGAAGTGTAGTTAATTTTTCCTCAAGCATCTGATAATTTGCTGGAATAAGGCAAACAAGTTACGTGTTTGATTTTTTAAGCCTTTCTATGTGTCAACGTATCTTTCTATGTTTTACATGCTTTCACTATCAATGATGAACAAGATCTGTTTACACTGGAAAAGCTCTGCTCTTTTATCTTGTTGGATCAGTTTCTAATGCACTTTATCTGATATTGGATTTTGCTTTATATTTAATGATCTGTTCTTGAAAATTGTTTTCATCTTGTCAAACAGTTCAGTAATTGGGAATCCAACTCTCACATGAAACAAGAGCAGACAGAAGAATGTGCTACATATAAAATATGCACTTGCAGGCATTGTGGGGAAAAAGCAGATGGGACAGACTGTTTGGTTTGTGATTCATGTGAGGAGATGTACCATGTGTCATGTATCGAGCCTGCTGTGAAAGAAATACCCCACAAAAGCTGGTTTTGTGCCCACTGTACGGCTAGTGGAATTGGATCTCCTCATGAGGACTGTGTGGTGTGTGAAAGGTTGAATGTCCCAAAGACCCTGAACAACATTGTTGGTGAGGAAAGCTTCCATGCAAATGAGGAAACATTGAATGAATTGGAAGAGAATTCAAATTGTAGTTATGATGGGATTCAAGTTTCCAAAGGTGGAACAAACTCATCTCACTGCAAAATTTGTGGGCAGGAGGTGGATGGTGAAAAAATAAAAATATGTGGTCACTCTTTTTGCTCCAGTAAATACTACCATGTAAGGTGTTTGTCAGGCAAGCAGATTAAGTCATATGGTCGCTGTTGGTACTGCCCTTCTTGTTTATGCCAAGTTTGCTTCGCAGATCGAGATGATGATAAGATTGTTCTGTGCGATGGCTGTGATCATGCATACCATATCTATTGCATGGAACCTCCACAAAATTCTATTCCAAGAGGGAAATGGTTCTGTAGAAGCTGTGATGCAGGGATCCAAGCTATTCGTGAGGCAAGAAAGGCATATGAGACTAACAATTCGAGATCTGATGAAAATGTTTCAAAGCTAAATGATGATAAGAAATGGAACAATAAACAAGGAAAAGAATTGGATAAAGTTGGAGGAATGGACATGCTTTTAACTGCTGCCAATACTCTGAAATTTGAGGAGGGTCATACAGATTAACTCACAGAGAACATAAAATTTCTAGAGGGAATGTGTTAACTGCTAATGCCTAATATTTCACATTTCCTGCATTTGTTTTGGATGACTGATTTTGTTAGGTTGTAAAACTGGTAGAAATTTTCTGACTTTTTGGATACGTGACACTGGAAAGACAGGGATTATAGAGGCCAAAGAGAGAAAAGCATCACCAGCCACTTTCAGGGATTATTTTTCTGACTTTTTGTAATTGATGTGATTGATATGCAACTCAATTAGCTGCTTTGCTTGTTCCATACAGAGTATAATACTTGGATTGTCATGTTTTGAGCCAATATTTCTGTAGTTTTTGTATATTCAATTTCCGTTTAGTTGATAGTCAAAAGGTGTGTTTTTCCTCCATTTAGAATTCAATGTACAAATCTTGTTCTGCATTCCTTTGGCACAAAGATACATTTTGTACAAATCCTTCGCTATGGTAGTTTCTTTTGTGGATGTTTAAAAAGTGGTGGTTTTTTTTGCGAATTTTAAAAAGTGCTGGATAGGGTTGTGTGATGATGATCAGTTTAACTCAGAAATTTTATAGTGGTTTGTTGGTGCTGAAGGGAGGTTCCTCAGCGATTGACTCACCCAGCTTCCGTCATAGTTCTCTTTACTTCCAGTAATTCACTTACCTTTGTTTCTCCTGTCAACCAATCTTTTATGCAGAAATAATGTATTATGTATGTGTATTATGTCCCTGATAAGATGTTGATCATTTGTAGAGTTCAATAAAACAAAAACAAAAAAAAAAAACTTGAGCCTCTTAAAGCTGTTTGTTTTGTCAAGGTTTGTCTTTTATATATTTATTTTTTCATTATCTTTGAAGTACTCATATTTAATAAGTGAAGTGGTAAGAGCTTTGATGACATATGAGTGAAGTGGTAAGAGCTTGATGACATATGAGTTGAGTGTGGGAAGTCCAGGGATCAAATTCTGGATGTTGTAATTTATCTTTCCGATGTACAAAAAATAAATTGGAACAAATTCTCTTTCTATGCTTTTACAATCTACAATCTAAATAAATTAAAAGGCACTTTTGAATACATGTGTTTTATTTAAGGCTTAAATAAGTTTTTCGTCCCTAACCTTTCCATAATACCTGGTTTTCGTCCCTCGCCGGAGCAAAGGTGGGGTTTAGTCCCTAACCTTTGCCAAAATATTTGGTTTTCGTCCCTCCGGAGCTCTAGGTCAACGCCGGAGCTCCGGTGGCCCATGTGGCAATGCCACATGGGATTAATGAGGCCACGTGTTGTTATTATTATTATTATTATTATTATTATTATTTTTTTAAAAAGGAAAATAAACTGATTAATCCTTAACTCTGAAATTAAAAACCCTAATTAACCAAGGTAAAAACCCCAAACTAATCCCTCACCTAAATTAAAAGACCCTTTCAACGTTAAAAGGTAAAATCAAGCAATTCATCTTCATCCCTCTTTTTTTCTCATCTTCATCGCAGTTGCAGAGGTGAAGAACATTTAGGGTTTCTGGTCAGTTCAGCTTCATCGCTGTCTGATTCAAATCCTTGTTCTTCTACCCGATTTCGTTTTGCCTTCCCCGCTGGTTGTTGTCGTGTTCCTCATCCTTCGTTCGCGAATCTCCAGATCTCTTCCCGTCAGAATGTCTCAAATGTCAAGGGAATCTCGTTCTAGTGCTAGATCTTCTTCAAGCTTTGCTGTTCGATGGAGAATGATTCGTAATGGGAAGTGTTTCTGTGGAGACAGGGTAGTTTTCCTCACTTCCCACATTGGTATTAACCCAAATAGGGATTTCTCGAGATGTCGACATTTCTTGGTAAGTAACAAAGTTGTTGAACATACTTGCTGGGTTTAATTCCCTCACTTCCCACACTGACATGGTCCTTGCTTAATTTTAAGAAACCAAATGACTGTGGGTTCTTTCTTTGGGATGATGAGGCTGGCTTAGAAGCTTATGAAAGACAAAATTTGTTGAAACTCGTGAAGATATCTAATGAATTGGCTGATATGAAGAGGATTTTGGAGGATACAAAGAGGGAATTGGAGGAAACCAAGAACAAGCTGGTTGATTCGAACAGAAAATTGGAGGATAGAAAGAATTTGACAATTTTGACTTGTGTACTGTTATGTGTACAGTGCCCTGCCGTTTGTCTTTACTGTTATATCTTTGTAGGCTAGTAGATTAGCCTTGTTTGGCTATTATGTTTTTTGTTCTATTCTTTTCTTGTTGGCAGTGCCCTGCCGTTTGATTTTAGACTAGCTAGCTTTTTTCTTTGTCTTTTTGTTACCTGATTGTAATAACTCTTTATCCATTTATATATTATTCTCTTCTTTCGAAAAAAAATGGTCCATCCACATTAAACCACGAGCATGTGCCAGGAAAGGGATAAATATCTATTACAAAACAACATTCAAAATGAAGATTCCCTTGAAACAACCAAAAAGTTTTTGTCCTCTCCTTGACTTATTGTCCTTGTCCCTCTGTAGTGTTTGGAACCTCTCCCTCTGCAGTTGCTGGAACTTGAGACCCCTCCACTGGATCTGCCATCTCTCCATTTCCATGAACTTCCATCACAACCTCAGCTTGCTCCACTGGATCTGCAGAACCTTACTGTTGAATAGAAAACTATGGTCAGTATAAATCAAGATTTGTGCTAATTAATTAATTTCATTATGCAGATCTGTACAAAACTTACTGGAGGGGTTGGAGCTGTTGTTGGTGCCTGGTTTCCAGCTTGCTCCTGTGCTGGTTCTTGAGGATCTGTCACATTACCCTGCTATTGAACAGAGAATTATGGTTAGTATAAATACAGATTAGGCTATTTAATTTCATAAATTAGCCTGTGTGCTTAGTGCTTACTGGAGGAATTGGATCTGTTGTGGGCTGAGTGCTGACTTGGTTTGGGCAAGTTTTAACATTATGGCTTGTGCCACCACACCTTCCACATCTATGTACAGGCACAGGTCTGGCTCCCTCCTCAGGATCATCCTCGTGTGGTTCCCTCCTCCTCAGCTTTTTGGGCCTTCCAGCCTTCCTCTTGTATACTGGAGGCAGAATTGGAGCATCTGGAGTGTAGGGCCACATTCTTTTGCCATTGATTGGGCTGATGGCATGGTCATAGGTTGCTTTGTATGCATCCCTTCTGATGGCATGGCCATAGGTTGCCATTGATTAGTCCCTCTCATGATTATATAGATTTGGTTTTAGTCCCTCTCATGATTATCTACATTTGGTTTTAGTCTCTCTCATCAGGGCCGGTCCCGACATTTTGGAGGCCCTGGGCAAATAATAAAAATAGACCCCTAACAATATTTTTTTAAAGAACATTATCTATTTAAATTGTAAATATCATCAACAACTTAAAAAATGTGACTAACATAAACAAAACGTCATATCCACTTATCTAGTGAATTAGGTAGAAGATCTCAAGGAAACCTTCACGTTCCAATGCTAATTAAGCTGTTAAATATGACCAACAAATATCAAGTTACTTGTATCTGCAATTTTCTCTAATTAATTGTGAACGCATTCAATAGAGAAGTATAGAACTGGTCTTAAATGCAACTACTTTTTTTTTTGGGAAAGCTTAAGATTTTTTTTTCTGAATAATGTAAAAAAAATATTTATTTAGCAAAAAGGGGTGCGAAAAAAAATTATTTAGCAAAGTGGGGTAGCTTTTGGAGAAAAGGCCACGGGCGCGGTGCCCCAGTCAAAAAACTGTGGCCAGAAGTCTGAAAAGGCAACGGTTCCCTCTTAGTGTGGTTGAACCCAGATCTCATAAAAAGCTACAGTTTCTAAACTGTTGCCTAAAGATTTTAGGCAACAGTTAAGAAACCGTAGCCTTTGGAAATTTTTTTTTTGGACCCCCTCTTATTGGAGGCCCTGGGCTGTGGGCCTGCTTGCACAGGCCCAGGGCCGACCCTGTCTCTCATAAAAAAAAACAAGGCCAAAAAACAACAAGTTAGAAGCTTACCTTTTGCTGATCTGATATAAATATCCATCTGCTCAATCCACCAATGTCTGCTAGAAGGAGTTCAAGAAACCATTTCCAGCTCTCTTTGCACTCAGATTCCACAACTGCAAAGGCTAGTGGAAAGTATTGATCGTTGGGGTCTCTTCCAACAGCACATAGCAATATACCTCCAAACTGGGTCTTTAGGTGGCAGCCATCAAGTCCAATAAAAGGCCTGCATCCAGCCACAAAAACTTTTTTGCAACCTTCTAAACACATGTAGTATCTATTGCACCTGAATAGACCTCCTTCAGCAGTAGGAGGTAGTAGATTGATTTTGTAAGAGTTCCTTGCTGATGCTCTCTTCAGTTCAGCACTAAACCTGAATAGTAGGCTGTATTGGCTTGCAGCATCACCCTCAATCATAACCAATGCTTTCTGTCTCCCCCTCCATGCCCTCCATGTTGGGATCCCAGTACTGTAATGGATCCTCATTTCATCAACAACTTCACCCATATTCAGTTTCTTTGTATATGAACACTTATCCTTGAGCTTCTTTGCAATGAAGTCAGAGGTTGCACTCTTGTTGTTAAACACCCTAGCACAAGTGTGCTCTCCCTGCAATGTCTTGATGCTGAAAGTATGCTTACCACCAACCTTGGAGCATAGGATCAAGAAGCCACACTTTTTCCTGCAAATTGCTCTCACTCTTATATCATCATTTTTCACAACTCTAAGTTCCCTCCCATTATACACTGAATGGTCTTTCAGAGCCTCCTTGAATTGCTTAAGAGAGGTGAACTCCATCCCAATCCTAAACTTGAAAGATTCTTTCATGTCTTCTTCATGAAACTGTATGTTATTCTTAGCCTTCTTCTTTCTCTTCCTTTTCCTTTTCTCTGCTTGACCGTCAGACTCATCACCCTCTGAAAAACTATGCAATTCCTCAGTGTCCCAACCATCATCCATTTGATGATCAATATGAGAACCAGACTGATCACCTCCTTCTACCACTTTCTCTGTCTGTGGAATCTCTTCTCCCTCAACTCCCTGCTGCCCTTCTTCTGGATTCTCTTCTTCTACTCCATAATTTTGTCCAGTAGCCATATTCCTCAGTTGCTCATTTAACTGAGCCTAAGCCTCCCCAACTGTAGGGTTTTGAAACCAATCATTCATATCTCTAGCCCTCTCTTCCTCACTGTCTGAGAATAGAATATCATCAGTGTTACAACCTGATGACTCATCAGTGAAGCTCAACTCACCATTCTCAAAGATAGCTCTGGACCTCCTCCTAACCTGTTCTTCCTCAGCACTTGACTCATCACTAGACAGAATGAGCATCTCAGGGAGTCCTTTCTGCCTCTTGGAAGCACCACCTCTAGCAATGACTCTACTTGACTTCCTAACAGGTTGTGTAGCAGGAGTTTTTGTGGAAGTCACCTTTTGTGATACAGGAGGTGGCTGAGTAGCAGAATCAGGTTGGGATGGGCCAGCTTTGTCCTCAAGTGGTATTTTTGGGGCTTCACATTGTTTGTTCTTTGGTTTAGATGGTTTTTGTGGGGCATCTTTGGGTTGAGAGATGGTTTTTGGTGGGATGAGATTCTTGGAGGGAGGAATGAAGGGTTTAGTTTTAGGAGGGTTTGTTGGGGCATTTTTGGTGGGGGGAGCTTTGATGAACCAGTTTTGGGTAGAGGTTCAGGAGGGTTTGATGGGCCAGTTTTGGTGTTGGGGGGGAGCTTTGATGAACCAGTTTTGGGTTGAGGTTCAGGAGGGTTTGATGAGCCAGTTTTGGTGTTGGAGGGGGGGGGGGGCTTGATAATCCAATTTTGGTGTGGGGGGCCTTTGCTGGAGCAACTTTGGTGTGGGGGGCCTTTGCTGGAGCAACTTTGGTTTGGCTAGGCTCAGCTGGGCTAGGATTCTTGAATGAGGGATTGATGAGTTTTGGCCTGAATGTGACTCTCAAAGGCAATTCCTCTTCATCATGCTCTACAAACACCTCCACCCGTTCCTTCCTTTTCTCAGCTAAAGTACCAAGCTCCATTGCTTGCGAATCATTGAATATGGGTCTAAGCTTCTTTAGTTGAACATCCTCTGCTTTCCTCCACCACAACTTGAACTTCCCCACAGTGTACATCCTCATGCTCTTTCCTTTTCCCCCAGTGTATTCCAGTAGTGGCTTGTACACAAAAATCCCCTCATGATGGATAACAAGGCTAAAAGTCATCCTACACAACAATACAAGATGGGATTAGTTACCCATTCAAGGTAAACATCATTATTAGAGTACAAAATGTGTGCATTCATCAACAATTTATCAATACCAGTACAGATTACATACCCAACCCCAAGAATCAGAACCAACATTTCAGCCAAAACCCTAAACTTTTACCCATGTATAAATTTGTACAATAAACTCAAACAAAGCTAAAAATTGGAATAGCAAGGACCAATAAACTCAAACAAAGCTAAAAAAACCGAGAACAAACGTGTTAACCCGTCTTCCCCCTTTCACGAAATCACTTTATGGACGAACAGAGGTAAGGAACAACAGAAGAGAAAGCATAAACGAACTAACCTTGGCAATTCGTCTTGCACGCTCGACCTTCAACCTCGATCGAGACCTCTTGCACGCTACACGCTCTCAGTTCTTCGTTCTTCTTTTCTTCCCAGTTCTTCGTTTTCTTCTCTATTCTTCGACAATAACGATGCTCTGAGAGTGAGACTAAGAGTGTGAGTGTGAGTTACTAATTTAGATTGGGTTTGGAGAACTAATTAAAAGGGTCTTTTAATTTAGGTGAGAGATTAGTTTGGGGTTTTTAAATTGGTTAATTAGGGTTTTTAATTTCAGATTAATCAGTTTATTTTCCTTTTTTTATAAAAAATAATAATATTACCCAATGTGTTGCGACCTAGTGGGAGTTGATGTCGGTTGATTCGCAAGGGCCAGAGGGAGTGCAAACGCGTGCAAGAAGAGCTTATGTCAGGAGCCTTCAAGCGGGGATGCTTTTTGATTGCCCAGAAGAGGTGGCAATTCAAGGGATAGCACGACATATTGCAGAGTGCAGGAATTTCGTTTAATGGCTAGGTGTGAATAGGTGTTGGAAAATTGAGCGTTATCTGGTGCAGAGTGCTGGTTTTGATGGTTCTGTTTTGTTCTAGTAGGTTTTCTTCTGGGCACGTGATTGGTTGGTGGGTTAGGAGGTGACAATTTTGTTCTGGTTTCGTCATGTTTTGAAGGTGGAGGGCTTGTGATGGTTATTCTTGGTAAAGTTAATTTGAAGGTTGGTTTTGGAATGCAGTGAATAAAATCCTGTAGTGTTATTTTGAAGGATGAGGGATTGTTTTGTCCTGATAAATGGAGGGGCGGTACTTAGTATTTGTGAAGCAATTGCCATGGAGCTGTAATACTTAATTATGGAGCTTTGGTATTGAGGGGATTGCAGAATATTTTGATACTTAATTATTTGTTTGATGTGTGTACAGGTGGTGGTTGAAGTTTGCTGGTTACTTTGGGCGCGTATTAATTTCATGTCACATGCAGGGAGTTTGCAGCTCTAGAACTTTTTGCTTTGTTTTGCAAAATTTGTAGTCAATGCATGGTAAAGATGCAGGGAGGTTGTTTGATAATCTTGATTGAGGTGTAGACGCTGTAGAGTGTGTATGAGGTTTATGTGACATGTATTGGGACTAAAGTTAATTTGTTATTAGCTTGCTTTGAGGTTGAGTACTCTTTTTCCTTACTAGGTTTTTTCTCAATGAGTTTTTCTTAGTAAGGTTTTAATGAGGCTCATTCTCTTAGGTAGGTTAGGCTAGGCTTTCCAAGGAGGTCTTGGTTGGAGTAGGATGGACATATAGCCTTACCTTGAGAGGGTTGTTCTCTTGGATTTCTTTGTTTCTTCAATAAAATTTTCTATTTTCAAAAAAAAAAAAAAAATAATAAATAATAATAATAATAATAATAATAATAATAATAATAACACGTGGCCTCATTAATCCTATGTGACATTGCCACATGGGGCATCAGAGCTCCGGCGTTGACCCAGAGCTCCGGAGGGACGAAAACCAAACGTTTTGGCAAAGGTTAGGGACTAAACCCCACCTTTGCTCCGACGAGGGACGAAAACCAGGTATTATGAAAAGGTTAGGGACGAAAAACTTATTTAAGCCTTTATTTAACATATAACAAACATGTCAAATTCAAGCATACTAATATATTCTGGGATGCATCAAAAGATCATCCAGATGATCGACCTCCACCTCAGTAATTCCTTCTATTGTAACTTGGGACAATATCTTTTATCATGTTTGCTGGTTTGATTGTCTAAATAGATCTATTTTATGTTCGATATATTTCAGCTACATACTTGACAGGGTTCTCCGAATAAGAAGCTCTCATGCAGATGAAACTGTTTAGATTAATTAGTTGTCAATACCTGATTGCTTTGCTTATGGCAGCTTATTTGGCTTTTGGTGATGTCGACATTGAGATTATTGATAAACTGATTTCTTTTCCATATGTTCAAATGACCTTGAAGTTGATGGAGCACTTAGGAGTCTCCGAGGAACACACAACTTATTGCTTTTGTCCAAAGTGCGTTTTTGATGATGTCTAATGCAAAACCAAACTCTTTCTATGAATAATAGTCATGTGAGGAACCGTGTTCCACAATGTTTTTTTTTTAAAAAATAAAGGATTGTATATTATTATCCACAAAAAAACCCATAAGGACAAACCCTTATGGAGCAAGGAAAAGCCCAATAAAAAGCGAGGCACCCCGACAAGCACACAAAAACCCCAAAAAGCCGAAAAACCCCCATCCAAGACAAAAGCAAGGACACCCTAGGACTAACCAACAACACCCGAGAGACACAAACAAAAAATCAAGTTTTGAAGTGTTCTTCATAAACCTTCTCCAACCTCAAATAGCTTCAAAATCGCTTCCCTCAAACTCTAACCCCAAGACTTTCCCAACTAGCCACGCCTTTTTCGACCGCGTGAAGTAACGCCCACCACTACCATGATCCGCACCTGACAACGACAAGGGAGAAGAAGAGAGAGCTACCTCAAGATCACCCCGAACCTCCTCAATGTAATGATGCCTTTTACTTTGAAATAATTCTTTTGTTCTATACAACTACCAAATCTATAATTCTAGCGGCCAATCATTCAATATATTTCTAGAAAAATAGATAACCTTTAATCACTTGCTAATGATGTCTTTCAAATTTTACATTTAATATATGCATGTCGTCTGGGACACATGCTTGTGTGAAACTACTTTTAATTTCATTCGCTACTGATTATGACTGCTCTAAATGAATTGTTTAATCAAGCATCCCTTTGTGCCCGGTGATATATGGAGAGACAGGACCATCCGAACTCAAAAGTGAACTTTTTTCTCCATAACAAGACTAATCGATTCAAGTCAACCTTCAACAAAGCAAGTTATCACCATTTTGTCAACTTTATAAGGTTCTCAAATTATATTATCAAACAGAACCTGAAATTCCATGTTCCTCACTTTTTTTTAATATTTTTCATCATTAGCATATCCTATTTAATTTATATATTTATATAATAGTTCTAATTATTCCAATAATTAGATTATTAGTTAAATCAAAATTTTGTAATGTATTAATGAATCCCCTTAGTAAGCCGTCATGGGCTGAATTTTTGCGAATATTGCGCATGGCATAATATTTATATTAATTTAAGATATGTTGTTCCTATGTTCTTAGTTGTCTACATTTTAGCTAAGATGTTTTGTCTGTCAAGATGTGGAACATGATGCTGGAGGATCTGGTGCAACATTTGTCCTTGCGTAGCTGCTGTGTGTTGCACGTATTTTCTAGAAGCTTTGGATTGTTTTACGTTATCAACAAGTTAGGGTTGTTGAAGAAGCTTCCGCGTGTATATGTGGAAATATATCAAGTGTAGTCAAATCTGCTGAAGAAGATTTGATTTGGTTTAAACTGTAGAAGATTATATCTTTTTGTGGTCAAATCTTATTTGATAAGATTTGTTACTGGTTTAAAATATTTTTTCCAGATTAATTATGGGTGATTGTTTTATTGTGAGAACAAATCATGTAAGGAGAGATTTGTTGTTGTTTTGGTATGGTAAAAGAATATGTTTGGAAAAAAATCTTTGACAAAAGATTTGTTCCATATTTGTGTGTTTGGACTCAACAATTTGTGAAGCCCATTGAAGATCAAGGCTGCTGAAGAATTGCTACTTAAAGAAGACAAAAACCCTAGCAGGAAGAGGAGCGCTGATCATAAGATTATTGTGTTTTAGGGTGTTTGTGTTTGTGAGTCCTTATTTTTGTTATCTTGTACACCACTCTATTGCCTCCATTGATCATCTTAAGGCATAAAGTTGGTTTGTTTTAGTTGAGTTGTAATCTCTTCAATCTCATATCTTTATTGTAATGGTTCAATCACTGTGGTAGTGATTTTGAGAGAAAGTGTGAGAGATCTCATACTTAAGGGGATTTCTAAGTAATAAGCCACTAGTAGGAATAGGTAATAAGGGTCTTGAACAGGGGATGTTCATATAAGACCTTGTGTACTTGATTCTCTATAATAGTTGATTATCTTTCTTGGGTGGAAGCCCTCTAGACGTAGGTGACGTTGCACCGAACTGGGTTACCAATTATCTGTGTTCTTCTTTATTGTTTTGTTGTTTTTACTGTGTTGATAGTTGTGGCTTAATTCTCTTGTACGTTGAACACATTGTCTGAGACACTGTGTAGAACATCTGTCCAGCGTGCATTGTCGCCCGGGGCATTGGGTAGAACATCTGTGCAACGTGTACCAGAATTTCAATTGGCATTAGAGAAGACACCCTGTTTTGTTTGGTTGAGCTCTAAGGAATACATATTATGGTTTCATGGACAACACTAAGGAAGGAAGATCACTCCTTAGGCCACCTTTATTGGTGGTACCTACTATGATTATTGGAAGGCTCGTATGGTTGCTTTTTTTAAATCTATGGACAACAAAACATGCAAAGCAATTGTCAAAGGTTGGAAACATCCTGTGGTCTTATCTAAAGAAGGAAAAATGACAACTGAATTGAAGCTCGAAGAAGAGTGGATGAAAGAAGAAGATGTAGAAGCTCTTGGAAACTTCAAAGCCTTGAATGCTATTCTATTCTCAATGGGGCATACAAAAATATGTTTAGGCTAATCAACACATGTACTGTGGCTAAGGAGGCCTGAGAGATTCTCAAGACTACTCATGAAGGCACATCAAGAGTTCACATGTCAAGACTTCAGTTACTCACAACCTAGTTTGAAAATCTTAGAATGAAGGAATAAGAATCCATCTCTGACTTTCATATATGCTTGCGTGATCTAGCCAACACATCCTTTGCGTTAAGAGAACAAATGTCTGAGGAAAAGATGACAAGAAAAATCTTCTGGTCTCTACCTAAGAAGTTTGATATGAAAGTTACTGCCATTGAAGAAGCTCAATACATCAGCAGCATCAAGGTTGATGAACTCATTGGGTATGTACAAACATTTGATAAATTTTTGTGTCCAACACTGAAGAAGATGAAGATCAGAGTGAGAAGGATATTGGTGAAAGTATTTCATAAACTATAACAGTTCTTGGTATAAATTTTAACAAAGCTTTGAAGAAATTTGACGAGATGTCAAGGACAAATGTTTAGGACAAGTCTCCCGACATCACTAGGAACTTTAGTTTTCAACGCAAAGGCAAGGATGAAGAGAAATCTAGCAAAGACAGAGGAATACAGTTTCATGAGTGTGAATGATATGGTCCCATCAAAGATGAATGTCCAATATTTTTGAAGAAACAAGGAAAGAGGATGATGATCACTTGGTCTGATGAAAATTCTGAAGAAGATGAGACAGCAAATTGAGAAATGGCACTCACTAGAAAATGTAATTCTGATAATGAGCCTAGTGATGAAGATATGACAGATGAAGAGCTAGTTGAGACATACAAGTTGTTGCACATCAAGTGGGAAGAAGCATGTAAGTATGGAGAAAAGATGAAGAAAACTGTTAATTATCTACTTGGTGAAAAGGAGAAACTTCAGACCACTAACATCAACTTGCAGAAGGAAGTAACCTTTTGAAATCAAAGCTTAAAGGTATGACCAAGTCTATTCGTATGTTGAACAATAGTTCTAACGTGTTGGATGAGATTCTGGAAGTGGGAAAGACATCTAACGATATGAAGGGAATATGATTCGATTATGGAACTACAACAAAAAAAACCAAAGCTGTCACACCAAAATTTGTTCCTCCAGAAAGGCAAACTGAATTTCAGATATCGAACCACAAGTCCCAACATGTTAATCAACATGTATACACCCAATTCAGAAACTCTAAGAACTCAACCTGGAGATGTCATTACTGTGGGAAATATGGTCATATAAGACCCTACTGTTATAGACTGTATGGATTTCCTCAGCGACATGATCAACCAAGGATCAATTCACAGGTTGTTCAAGCAAGGAAAGAGTGGAAACCAAGAGGGCTTAAAGAGAAAAAGAAGAAAAAGATTGTGAAGGCTCCTCGTCATTTCCCCAGGACCAACAGGAATGTTGCTGCTGTATTGGATAAGAAGAAAGGAAGGAATGAGAGTTCGCGTACCAAGACATGATCTCTGAAATGGAAGAATGTTTGTTAGTGATTTACAGACGAATGTTGAAGATGATATCCAGGACATTGTACCCTCTGCTAGAAAGAAGGTAGATGGCAAGAGAGTTCTTGTGGATGTTTCCCCTGCTCCTCTGGAAAATGTGTCATTCCATCCCGAAGTAAGTGTTCAGAAGTGGAAATATGTATGTCAGAGAAAGATTGCTCATGAGAGAGAGAATGTAGTCAAGAAGCTCTAGAGTGCAAGGAGATCATGGACTTTCTTGCTGATGTTGGGCTGTAATAACTCTATGACCATCTAATATGTGTACTGTTCTAAGTACTTGTAACATCCCGACTTTCGTGGGTCACAAATAGTAATTATTGAATAAAATGAAATGATTTTACAAAAATGATTTACAAATGCAGGTATTTTTTTTTGTTTTGTTCCCAAAACATTTCCAAAACCAGATATGCATACTCTTCCCTAAACCCATACATCCGGCCTTAACAAAGCAAGCACCCGTGAGTGACGACGGATGTTCAAGACATAAAATATACAGTGAAGTAATGTCTTAACCAACAACAAAGTTCAGAATGCGATAACACCCTAAGTCCAAAACACTTCCTACAATCCCCGCACCGGAGAGTCGCAGAAGAGCAATGCATCGGAACCTATCCAAAATCCAAGTAAGTTATACAAAAATCCCTACAAGCTTCAACCAATAACGGTAAGCTTCTCTACCCAAGGCTCTAGCCTCACATCTAAATATTACTTCTACAAGTTTTCGGTTGGTCCACTCACTCCAAGGAAGTCTTCTCGTCAATCAGTCCAATCACCTTCTTGTAGCAATCGACAGCTACTCTCAGCAACACCTATTAGGATCTGACAGTTTGCCGACCGCCCAAACGCAAACAAAATAAACAAGGAAAGAAAGAGTCAACTTCCTAGAATAATGTAATATAAGTTCTAACGAGATTCAGCCAAGTTATAAGCAGCATATAAATAATGATTAAGGATGATGTGTATCCAACTCTATCATCTGAACGTCAATCCCTCAGTCCATCGCCCGTCGCCTGTGCATAGGTGTATCTTCATCTCCTTGCCAGGGTAGCATCACGTCTCAATAATGTAATCGCACGACCTAGGGGTCAATCATCTAAAGCGATTAAGGTTTATACTCTTTAATCAAACAATAGAGAATGAGATTAAGGACAATCCTCCTAATCAAAGAATAAAGAGAAGATTGAAGGTATATCTTCTTAATCTAATAACAGAAGGTATGATTAAGGTCCAACCTATTTAATCAAACAATAATTAATATGATTAAGGTCCAACCTATTTAATCAAACAGGAAGTAATATGATTAAGGTCCAACCACTTTAATCAAGGGATAAATAATATGATTAAGGTCCAACCACTTTAATTAGGTAGTAAATAATATGATTAAGGTCCAACGACTTTAATTAAGGGATAAATAATATTATTAAGGTCCAACCACTTTAGTCAGGTAGTAAATAATATGATTAAGGTCCAACCACTTTAATCAAGGGTTAAATAATAAGATTAAGGTCCAGCCACTTTAATCAGGTAGTAAATAATATGAATAAGGTCCAACCACTTTAATCAAGGATAAATAATAAGATTAAGGTCCTGCCACTTTAATCAGATAGAAAATAATATGATTAAGGACAAGCCTCTTAATCAAGGGATAAATAATATGAGGTTCAATCCATCAACCGATGTGGAGTCCGATCTTCCGATCGTCTCCCTTCAAGTTATGCACGCATGCAAAAGCTAGCAAACAACGATTCGTCCTTACCCGGATACTTGTCTAACTATGGTTCATTGTCTCTATCATTTTTTTTCTAAGGTAAACGCAGGTCCATTGACCAATTGATTCACAAACAAGGAAGTGTCGCCTGTACTTAGTGGTTGCTCTAGTCATGACTCCTCCTCCTCTGGATGCCCGCAACTCGAACCTCGGATCGCTGGCCCTCCCTGTTTCGAACTCATTTCATATCCTATGTTTTCCTCAAAAGGGGTTATCTTTATCATTCAAATTGTTCTATCTTGAGTTAATTCATTATGAAATTTATTCTCAAAATCGAAGTCTTATGCATTCATTTGTTTTAACATCTAATAAGTCAAAAGATCCTCACTATCCCCAAGTCCTCTTTCATGAGAAAGCCTCGATCGTCCACGTCAGCAGTAGCTCAGTCCTTCCACTAGATCCTACTTGCTAACTCTCATAACTTTCGGCATTCACAGTCAGTATAATCATAAGATTTTGGCATTATTCAAGGTTTATGCACAAACACAATTCAAAGAAATGGAACATGTATGTTCCATTAGCAGTTCAATAAAACAAGCTTATCTACTAGAAAATAATAAGATAGAAACTACAGTAAACGGCTGAATCCTCAGTAGTTTAACAATGCCCTAAGCCCCATAAAACACAGGCATAAGCCTCAAGGTTTAACAATGGCTGAAGCCTAAAAAAACAGTGGCATAAGCCTCACATATCAAATCATTTAACAATTGTCGATTCTTCGACGCCTAAGCATAATAGCTAATAACTAGGAGAGTTTCCCTTACCTCTGGTATGTTCTGTTCTATCTTGCAAATGCTTCGCTTGCTCCAAAACAACTCCTCTTGGTTTAGCTAAGTCGGAACCTTAAGCAAAAACAACATTACTTAGCTACTAAGAAACAATTCAATCTAAACAATGCTAATTAACATCGGAAAAAAGCTTCATAAGCTTCAGAGTACATCATCTGAGCACGAATGAAAGAATTTCCCCGAATGGGTGAGTTTTGACTTGATTCAGGTTTTGTACAAAATACTTCGTTCAAAGAACTTCAAACTGTGTAACCTCTTAGGCGAATTTTCGACACATGAAACCAACCTAGAGAATTCTAATACTTTTACTTCATGATCAAACACCAGCCTCTTAAACCCAAATAAAGTATCAAGTCCAAATTCCAAGTGAGGAATTCAGAACAAGTCATACAAGGACTGAAGGTCACGCCCATGGGCTGCAGGACCTTTGCTCGCTAAAACGCACATAACTCAAGCTACAGTACTCGGAATGACACGAAACCAAAGCAAAAATTTCGGCGACTTAAAGGGTTACAGTAAGCTTAAGGCCAACCTTGTCCAGAATTGATTTTTCTCCCAGCCCTAACACATGCAAGTCTCGGCCACTACCCCAAAACAGGGTTTCCCGAACTTTTTCTTCGATCTAATTTAATTCCAAGGAAATCTTAGGGGATTTCTAGGGTAGATAAAATCTCAGAAAAATTACGTGACTTAAAACCCGAATAGGGGTATTTGGGTCAAGATTTTCTACACAAAAACTCAAAGTTGAAATTTTGAAAAAGTAAACTGATAGAGTTGTAAACAATGCATTTTATAGCAACTAATCCTAAGGGCACTAAGTTATATCGGGACTTTTTGATTCAAAAATTAAACTTGGTGTGAAAATGGGTTTTTGAGTTAGATTTTCATATCTACGGCGACTCGGTGAAAATCCGAGCGCACCGGCAGTGATTATGGAACGCATGGAATGTGTAGATGATGATTGGAAGAAGAAATCGAATTAAAAGGACATTTTTACATAAAACTCAAAACTTTGAGCACAAAAAGACATAGAGAAAAGCATCAGAAAGAAGAAACAGGCGTAAGAAGTAAGAAGGTTACCTCGCTAGCAATCCAATGCAACAGAAATCAGACAAGAACGGAATAATTTATCTCCCTCTCTCGCACTCTCTCTCTAGGCGCGCGGTCTTGGTGGGGGTGGAAATGAGGATTTTCTCATTTTCTCTCCTTTTATAGGGGAGGGAAAATGAGAAAAATGAAAGATTTCGTGGGTCCGGTCGTTTTGATACTTTCATATGCTTATTATATGTGAGTATTTGGTGACAGAATGCCAAAGCTCAAAACGAGGTTCTTTTAATTGAAGAAAACAATCTAAACGCAGTATGGATCAAAATATGCAAAAAAACTACTTTTTGCAGTTGACATCGGATGAAGAAACTTCCTTATGGAAAAAGATCACGAACGTCGAAATAAATGAGTTATCGCGAATGGAAGCTTCGTTAGAAGCTTCGAATAGAAAAACTTTTTATTCAGGGTCTTAATTAAAGTCTCCGAGAAGATACAGTCTAGCTTCGACGGACTTTCGAAAGTTCCGTAATGGAACACTGGTCGATGGAAAAATACCCGGAGGTTCTTATTTTTCTAAGGATTTTGAATTTCTCTTAAACAGTGCTCTAGGAGCGGAAATTGCCTTTTTTTCGAACACTCTCGACCTTAACCGGGTGCGGAAATGGCTCCGAGTGTGGAAAAGGCTCGTGGTATCACTTAAACTGACTACAGTATCATCCTGAGTCATTTCCTGAACTTTCTTCTTCATTAAGCTTTCCAATTCGTAAGATATTAGTCCAAATTCCTCTCACGCTCACACGACACCTAGGCGTGAGTCGAAAATTAATTAATTATTCTAATTCTAAAAATGTGGGTCTTACAGTACTTATTTTTCTACTGTTATGTGACATATTTTGGTTATTCTACTCCAATTGTTCCAAGTTTTGATTTTTTCTCAAGCATCTTTGTCAAATTCTGCTAATAAGGGGGAGTAGTGTGCGGCTTCTGTTTTCTGCGTGTTGATGGATGATAGCTTGTGTGATCCATGTTGGTATGATACTACTCTATGATAACTTAGTTCAAGTTTTCTTTGGTATTTAGTATATGTTGCGGTTAGCTATGGCATGATGGCATCATATTCTCTACTTTGAAGTGTTGTCAAGACGTTCTCAATCCAAAGGAGTTTATGTGGTCTGTGCAATCTCAGATGTGGTTATATGTTGTATTAGCTAAAATTTGACAAAAGGGGAGATTATTATTCCTATGTTCTTAGTTTAGCTAAGATGTTTTGTCTGTCAAGAAGTGGGACATGATGCTGGAGCATCTGGTGCAACATTTGTCCCAGCGTAGTTGTTGTGTGTTGCACATATTCTCTTGAAGCTTTGGATTGTTTTACGTTATCAACAAGCTAGGGTTGTTGAAGAAGCTTCTGCGTGTATATATGAAAATATATCAAGTGTGGTCAAATTTGCTGAAGAAGATTTGATTTGGTTTAAATTGTACTCCCTCCATTCCTTTTTAAGTGTCGTTTTGGCATAAAGCTCTCCAACCAAGATAGTGGATCGTTAGAGTTGTTTTCCCATTCTACCCTCTCACATCCCAGTCATAAAGTCATAAAGCTCTCCAACCAAGATAGTGAATTGTTAGTTTTTTTTTTCACTCTGTCATATCATTAAACCATTTATCACTTTCTCACAATCAAAAAGTCATAAAGCTCTTCATAGTTATTAAGAAAGAAAACTTTTATTGAAAATGTGAAGTGGAGTTATTGAAAAAGTAAGGGTATAAATTGTAACCTTAAAACTTCAAAATGAAAATTAAATAGGAACAAAAAAATTCTTCTAAAACGACACTTAAAAATGAACGGAGGGCGTAGAAGATTATATCTTTTTGTGTTCAAATTTTATTTGATAATATTTGTTACTGGTTTAACATATTTGTTCCAAATTTATTCTGGGTGATTGTTTTATTGTGAGAACAAATCATCTGAGGAGAGATTTGTTGTTGTTTTATTCTAGTAAAAGAATATGTTTGGTTCATATTTCTGTGTTTGGACTCAGCAATTTGTGAAGCCCATTGAAGATCAAGGCTGCTGAAGAATTGTTATTTAAGAAGACAAAAAACCTAGCAGAAAGCGGAACGCTGATCATAAGATTATTGTGTTTAGCGTTGCGTTTATGAGTTCTTATTTCTGTTATCTTGTACAACACTCTATGGCCTCCATTGGTCATCTTAAGGCATAAAGTTTGTTTGTTTTAGTTGAGTTGTAATCTCTTCAATCTCATATCGTGATAGTAATGGTTCAATCACCGTGGTAGTGATTGTGAGAGAAAGTGAGAAGGGTCTCATACTTAGGGGAATTTCTAAGTAATAAGCCACTGGTAGGAATAAGTAATAAGGGTCTTGAACAGGGGCTGTTCATCTAAGACATTGTGTACTTGATTCTCTATAATAGTGGATTATCATTCTTGGGTGGAAACCCTGCAGACGTAGGCGACGTTGCACCGAACTGGGTTACCAATTCTCTGTATTCTTCTTTATTGTTTTTCTATTTTACTGTGTTAATATTTGTGGTTTAATTCTCCTGTACGCTGAACACATTGTCCGAGACATTGTGTAGAACATCTGTCCAGCGTAAATTGTCCGGGACATTGGGTAGAACTTTGTCCAACGTGTACCTGAATTTCAAGATAAAAAGTCACCGTGCATGGCACATGTTATTTCCTAGTTGAAGGATATTTACGTGGAGACTTTGAATTCAAGAGTGGACAATTATTCAAATTATAAGAAGTTAGCTAATAAGCATGTGTCAGAATCTGAAGAAAAAGATTGAAAGACACATGGAAGACAATTAGCGTGATGTTTACACTTTTAAGACACATATTTAAATTTAATTCTGGTTGTTTATCTATTAAATAACACTTAGGATTCTAGTCTATAAATAGCAGACCAATGTTACGTTGTAGGTAGGTTACTTTACTCAATTTTTTTTTTACACTTAAAGTCCAACCTAAGTGACGAACAAGTACACAAGGGTGCTAGAGTATGTTACCCTCTCATTTTTAATTCAATGCAATTTCATTTATGCATGTTGTTCTTTCGTTTTAATTTACTTTGCAATTCATTTCTTTATCTATTCATTTCTTCTTCAAACTCTTCATGTTTTACCAATCTGTGTGAAAATTATTGTGATTTGTTTTGATTTAAAGTGACACTTAAAATTTTACTAAAGAAACAAAATGATTTGAATCCAATCCTAGATTCTCACGGATTCTTTTTTTTTTTCAAAAAATTGTGTAACCAAATTGGCACACCCTGTGAGACATGGTTTGTGAAAATAGATTTATGAGTGTAATTTGAATTATTTGCGAAAACTATTGTTATATGCGGTTAAGAAGTAATAAGTACGTAAACATGGCGAGTAATAGGTCAAGAAATAATACTTCTTATGGGAATTCTGGGAAAAATGGTAACGCGAATTTTAGAAAACCGGGAAACAACAATTGATTCTTGCATGTAAAGGAGAGAAATCATACTAGAAGACTTATTGGGATCATTGTTCAAGACATGATTTCCATGTAAGTTAGTGTTTCTAGTATTGTATTTTACTTGTATTTTCTTTGTTTTGGAACTTTTGACTCTGGTTTGTATCTTGTTTTGGGCTTGTATATGAGTTTATTTAGATTTAGTATTGGTCAACGGGCTTGTATTCTGGCCCACTATTGTTTATGGATTTTGGACTTGTATAATTGTCCACTGAGGGTTTATTGAATATAGGGACTAGTTAGGCTTTAGGATCCTAGCCCATGATAGAGTGTGCGATTATAAACCTTTTTTTAGACTTTGTTTCTTAGTTCATAGAGGACAAGTAGACAATTATCAAGCTTCTTAGTTCATGGTTTCTCAACTCTAGGATTTTATCAAGCATCCTTGCTTGTGGAAATCCCTCCATGGCTTATTATCCTCAATCAATGAAGATGTGGTTCCTTCCATTCCTTTCCTCCTTCATATTTTGAGTTTCTTCATTCTTTGTTGTTGACTTTTTGTGCAAGCAAGTCAGATCCTCAATAGTAGAGGTTGATTCCAGGATTAGAGTGGCTTGGATCACCATCATTTGGTATCGACTCTTACAAGCTCTCAACGAGAGATATCACTCAAGGTTCTTCTTCCGTAAGTCAACATTGATCAACAATGGTAATAATGGTGAAATTTTGCTAATGTCTACTAGTGTTGATATTCTTGTTTCTGTGGAAATTACTACGCGTTGTCCAACACCCCTAGTAGTAAGGTGTCTTGGAGCCTTTTCTTGAGGCTTCTTCTAAGGTTAGATTATGTCTTCTTTAGCCATGCTTGACTAATGTCCTTTTAGAACTTGGAGATGTGAATTCTTGATAACGTTATGTTTCAGTTTCTGAGTTTATATGAAATAAGGTTTTCTTCTATGAATCTACATCCTTGTTTTAATATTAGCTTGAATGCATGAAAGTTACTTAGCTTATTATTTTCAATAAATAGAAGTTTGGTTTAGAATAAGCGACATGGGATTGGATTGATTGGTTGCTTGCACCTTAAAAATAAGGGTATGGGCTAATAGTTGGTGGCCTGATAAAAATATTCATCTTCAATTGAATTATTCATAGGTGCTAAGGAGTTAGACTAGTAAGATTAAAATGAAATTTTTATTTGACTTGAGGAATAAACATCTAAAGACTTAGACTTGATAAATCATAGAATGAGTTCCATGAACTTCATATACTGTCATTTACTTAAAACATGATCGGTTTTTGTGAAACAAAACCCAAGTGCTAGTCTTTTTTTTTTTGATAGCATGGCGGGGCAAAGAGCCCCAAAAGCGAAAAAGAACACTAATCAGCAGGAAGACTAAGGGAAGCAACAGCCGCCATAGAATCCTGATATAAGATATGACGACACTCCAAAAGCGGGTGATGCAGCAAGTGTACTCCAAAGTTGAAAACGTGGGCATTTCGAGCCAAGCAATCAGCTACCATATTAGCTTCGCGAGGGATGAGATCGAAGACAACCTTCATACCATGGGGAAGTCTTTAAACATAATCTTTTCTTTACTTCTGAAACTAGTTAATTTCCAAATCAAATATACATTGTCTTTTACTTTCTTGTGCTCTAAACAACTCTTACTTTGTGTGAATTGGTATTTCCTACAATCCTTGTGGTTCGACAATCTTTTATAATACATCGAGTGTACCGTACACTTACGGATTGCGTATCATTAAGTTCCCAAACAACAATTACCAAACAAGCAAGCGGTTAACTCAACAATTCAAATCACATAAAAGATAAGAAATGCTTATTAAATTCAAATTCAAGTTGTGATAAGATAAGGTAACAACATAACCATTAAATTCAAATAAGAGAACAAACACATATAATATTATCCAAAATATAAACAAGATATAAAAAATACCAAGGTTAGTATCCTATAGTGCAACTATATGCATCTACCCAATTAATCGATCAAATAAGTCTCTCAAGACGGGACAATCACGTGGGACAATCACCACTACATCGCCACTTCAATAATTCAAAACACCATCACGAGGTGGGATAATCCCATGGGACAAATAACTTCACGTTGCTACTTCAGGTTTCAAGCCCTACATGCTCAAGTTAGTGATCCGACAATTTGTGACTCACAGCCACATCACCAACAAGTTTCTAGTCAAACATTTATGAGAAACTCAACATACTTCAATTTTCCAGCAAGCATATAACTTATATATCATGCTTAACTCATGCCCAAAACAATATCAACTTCAACTATACTCTCATAGGAAAATCAGACAACAAATCTTAAGGCAAAACAAGTCATATTCATAATTTTATGATCACTCAAACAAGCCATAATCATAGAAAAATGAGGAAATTGAAAAATGATTAAAACATGTCAAACATCAAACTAAAACACCTTCATTTCAAAACATGCAAAGAATGGGCAGGAACAAAAGACTCAATATAGACACTCTAGGATCGAGATACCCTTATCTTCTCAGATAGTAAGAAACAAAAGCTAGAACTCTTTAGGGAGATGGATAAAGGTTTCGACCAAGATGAAAGAAAAAGTTCTTGAAGGTTGATGATTCCTCAAGTGTTTGTAGGAGAAGGTAAAAGCAGCTCTAGGTGAATGAGTTTTCTCCCAACCAAAGACCTCTATTCATAGCAAACCATCTACCTTTTCCCCAAGCTTCTATGCACATATACATTTATGCACAAAATATAATTTCTAACACCTCACATAATCAGATAATCAAACATTCCATTCAAAATTATATAACAAACAGTTCAACCAATCTTAATAATAATATAATTATAATATAAAAAAGGGTATTACAATATTACCCCCCTTAAAATAGTTTCGTCATCGAAACTACATGTGAGAAATACACCGCTTGATAAGGAAAAGCTTAACAGCCACTTAAAACACAAAGCATCATGCTCACACCGGTGCACACTGATCGCCATCCCAACCATGTGATCCGGTTCCAGCAACAACAACCCAGACACGAGAAAAATAAATATTTCTGAACTTTGAGTTTAATGGTTCCGCATGTGACACTTGGGGTCGACGAGGGCGAATAGTGATAGCTGGTGCAATGATGCACGAACAAGGAGTGACTCTTGGCAGACTTCTAGGCGGAAGAATACATGAATGAACTGATACTGCACCCGAACAAGAGGTATTTTGAGACTATATAGGTATGAGACTATATAGTTGAGGAGGACATAAGAAATTTTATTGGTACTATTCATAATAACAAGATGCATCTTCTTTTAAGGAGCCCAACTCATAAAAATTTCATGGTTAAGTATGCTAGCCTTGGAGAAGTATTGGGACGGGTGACCTTCTGGGAAGTATCCTCAGAAGCATATAAGGGATGGCAAAATGTGTTGGGAAGACACGTGTTGTTACCGTGAGGCAAGTCGAAAGAACGGGATGTTACACAGGTCATCCCTATTTTCCTCCAAGGCCTTCGAGGATCTATCATGGAGCCCCCTTTTGGTCAAGCCCTTCCTTGGCACCACGAGACCTCAAAGTATGAAACTCTAAAGCAGGATACCCATAAATTTGTAAATATATTTTTATCATTTCTCAATGATGTTTTGGATTTTTAAAAAAAAAAGTGACTTTTGTTTTACACTTCGGAAAAGTCTTTACTTTTACAATGATAAAAGTATCTAAATTCGATAGGTCTTTCTCTCAATTTTCTTATAAAAAAATAGGGTTAATCATCAAATTGTTCCCTATCTTTGTAAGACTGTTTGAGTTCGATCCCTCGCTGGAAAATATTGTGCTTATGGTCCTCATGATTGCAGTCTGTTTGCATCTGAGTGGCAGACCGGAGCTTATGTGTCATTATCCACATCATATTTTTTATTAAATTTTAGTTTCCACATATTTAATTAAAAAACAATAAATAAAAATTAATTAAATAAAAAAATAAAAATTTAATTAAAAATTGAAAAATTACAGTTAGTAACATCATCAACCTTACTCCCGTCCCCAACCCTCCACCACCTGCAAGCCTCTGAATTATGAAATCTAATCCATAAATCTTATCAATGACTTCACCAACTCTTAACCAAATGTCTGTGAAAGAAATTCGTCATGATTATCAAATAAGAAGTCACAATTTCATGGACTAAACTTTAGAGTTAATATAGTAATAGTAAACTAAACTTAAACTAAGCTAATAGGTGAAACAAAAACACAATACCCCCCCTCAACCCGAGCCAACATCATAGTCGTGAGTTCGAGCCCAAACGAATCTTGATCGAACAAGATCAAGGCCAAGCGAACACGGATCTAGAAAGAGGACTAGTTTAGGTAGAAGAAAAGGCTATAGAAGGATAGGGGATAGGAAGGGGTGGCGGCTGAGGATTAAAGGGGTAGAAGATGGAGAACTAGGGTTCCAACTTCCAATAGGTTCTGGAAAATATCAAATCAGAAGATGAATGTGAGATTTGGCCCCTGATTTAGGGATTTAAGAATTTTGGGATTAGGGGTTTTTTATATCTAGTGTTAATTTCTTCTTCTACTGACGAGTCACCAGTTGTCGTTCCCGCCGCCATCACTCCCTCCTCCATCTCTAGTCCACCATCTGAAGCTCCAGGGCCAGCTGCAAACAGTGTCGTTTTGAACAGAGCCGTCGTATCTGGATCTGCTGCCATCATGATTTTCACTGCTGCTTTCCTCATGTAGACGCATTTCTAGGGTATTCTTTTTTTGCTTCCATCGTGATTTTCTTTACTTTTATTTGGGGTTTCTAAGCATTTATTTGATTATTTTGTATAATTTGGATTGTTTCATTGCTATTCTTACTAATGATATACATTGATTAATGATACGCATTTCTAAGAACTTTTTTTTTTAATTTCTGATGTGTTTATGATTTAAAAAAAATATTCCAAATAATCACTCATTAATTCAGTCAGCGTTTCTTGTAAGCTCCAGCCTGTCACTCAGCTAGCTCGTCAGAGTTCCGTCCTCCGGTGAGGACCAGATGCAAACAGAGTGCAACCATGGGGACCTTAAGCACAATATTTTCCGGCGAGGGACCAAACTCAAACAGCCTTACAAAGGCAAGGACCAATTTGATGATTAACCCAAAAAAATATTATTATAAGTATTGTAAGTAAACTCGTGCATCACTCGTGCAACACATGAGTTTACATGTGAATATTTTCGATTATGCTAGTATAAACTTTTTTTTTGTTACTCACTCAATAATCATAATAATTGAATTAAATTAAATTAAACATTTAGAATCCGACCTTAAGTCATAAAATCCGTAAGTAACTTTAACAAGCAATGAATAATTTTGAGAACTGACTCGGATACCATTAAGTATGGATTCAAGACTTTTTTTTTGGTACCATGGATTCAAGACTTTGATTATACTAACTCAATTCCTTATTAATTGTCTAGAAGAAACACATATAGATAAATACAAATAAGTGTTTAATTTTCATAAAAGTAATGTCAAAAAAATAAAAGTAATGTTTGTTTTCCGATTTACCCTTTAAAGTGTAGTTTATATTTCCTTATTTATTTTTCTCACAAGGAATTACTTGGAAATTCATCAATTAATTCCCTATTGAAATTCTAAGTGAACATATATATAGAAATAACATTTTTTCCTCTAAGTTGCCAGTTTTTTTTTTTTGAACGAAACATCAATTAGATTAAATCATAGCCGGCATAGAAGCCAAAATATCCGCCTGAAGAAGGCCATACAAACCCGGGGGACCTTCCTCTATCCAAACAACATCTGAGAGGGTAGAGGCGTTCCGGGCCATAAAATCAGCACAAGTGTTTCCCTGCCTACGAATAAAAGATAAAGCAACATAATCAAACAAATTCAACAGACCCTTACAATCTTGAACAACAGAAAATAAAAGAGACCTTCCAACACCCTTATTCCAAGCATGGAATAACTGTAAGCTATCCGTCTCAAACTGGACACGCCTGAAGCCTAACTCTGAAGATAAAAGCATGGCCCAACGGAGACAAAGGGCCTCCGCCTCAGTCGAAGAAGCTGCTACCGTGGGATATGAAGAAGCTGCTGCCAAAATTTCACCTTGCTCATCTCTAGCCACCAAACCCAACCCAGCAAACATGTCATCACCAAGAGAAGCATCCACATTTACCTTGACTATATCAGCTGCTGGCCGTGTCCAAGTCCCTATGCCCGTCCGCTCTTGGGGCGCGTCGACCCGTGCTATCGCCGCTGCACCTAACGCGGTAACCCGATCCAACACCGTTTGGCAATCCGCCCGCCGTTCCTCGAAAAGCCACCTATTCCGCGCCTCCCATAAACAATACAACACAGTCTGTACCTGAGAAATTACCCAGCTATCACGCTCCCTAAGCACAGCTCTCATGAAGTCCATAATCTCCATTCCAGCTCCCACATGAACCCCAAGATGCACAAACCAACATCCACGAGCAAGCGGACACTGCAGGAACAAGTGGCTGGCACTCTCCTCCTCATGACCACACACCGGGAAACTGGGATCAACATCCAAGGACCTCCTCCTGAGGCTTGCATGCGTGGGAACAGCATCCACACAAATCCGCCAAACCACCTCCTTCACCCGCGGGATAGAGCTCGATTTCCAGAATTTTCTCCAAAGGCCCACATCCAAACCAGCAGAGGATGAGCTTGAAGAAGATGGGGATGCCTGACTTGCTGAACTCTGAAGGAAATCATAACCAGAACTCACCGTGTAGAGCCCATCAGAAGTGTGCTCCCAAAACAGCAAATCTTCACCTGGATGAAGAGGTAAAGGGACCGCCAAAATATTCTTTGCAGTAGCAGGACAGAAAGTCCATTCAATCAACTCTTTGTTCCAAACACTAGCCCCAGGTTGGATAAGGTGAGCAACCGTCTCAAGCTTAAGCTCTTCCACCACATCATGCCTAAAGTTAATGGGCGAGCCATGAGGAAGCCAACGATCCTCCCAAATTCGGACATTCAAACCATTACCTATGCGCCATAAAGTCCCTCTCTGAACCAAATCAGATGTTTTCAAGATGCTTGTCCAGGCATAACTCGGACGATAGCCTTTTCTGGCTTCAATCATGTTGCCCCTCGGAAAATAAATTGCCTTGAATACCCTACTAAGGAGGGAATCTGGATGGTTATGGATTCGCCACCAATTTTTCGCCACGAGGGCTAGGTTGAAAGATTTAAAATCCCGGAATCCAAGACCACCATTCAACTTCGGCTGGCAAAGAGTACTCCACTTAACCCAATGCATACCTCTTCGGGTCACATCTCCACCCCAATAAAAACGTGAAATCATACCTTCAATCTCATTACATAAACCATCTGGTAAAATGAAACAGGACATAACATATGACGGTATTGCCTGTGCCACAGCTTTGATCAACACCTCTCTACCTGCCCTAGAGAGTGTACGCTCTTTCCATCCTTTGAGTTTCTTCCATACTCGTTCCTTAACGAACCGGAAAATTTGGTTTTTAGACTTCCCAATGATAGTAGGGAGCCCCAAGTACTTGTCATAGCTTTCTACTGCCTTTACTCCCAAAAGCTGTTGAAGCTCATAATAACAGTTCTCTGGCACATTTCGGCTAACTGAAAGCATGGACTTGTCCAAATTAATCACTTGCCCAGAAGCACGCTCATAGGTTGCAAGAATGTTTTTTATACACTGTGCTTCCTCAAGAGATGCCCGGGAAAATAGTGCACTGTCATCTGCAAACAAAAGATGTGAGATGACAGGAGCAGAACGAGCAATTTTAATACCATGTAAAGCAGACTCAGACATAGCACGTTGAATAAGGGCTGAAAAAGCTTCACCACATAAAATGAAAAGATAAGGGGAGAGAGGATCTCCTTGTCGCAAACCTCGGTGAGGTGCGAAAGTTGGTTGCGGGTTACCATTAACCATAATAGAAAAATTCACAGTAGTAACACATGTCATTATAAGCTCAACCCATTGCAATGGAAACCCCATATGGGTGAGAATACCTTTTAAGAAGGGCCACTCCACTCGGTCATATGCCTTAGACATGTCAAGCTTAAGAGCCATCATGCCTTGCCTTCCTGTTACTCGCTTCTTCATGTAATGGAAGCATTCAAACGCAAGTAAAGCATTATCTGTAATTAACCGACCCGGAACAAAAGCACTTTGGGCCTCTGAAATTAAATCATGCAAAATCAGCTTAAGCCTATTAGCAATGGTCTTAGTTATCAACTTAAACAATACGTTGCAAAGGCTAATTGGTCTAACTTGGTTCGCGTGGACTGAGTTTTTAACCTTTGGGATTAGAACAAGCAAAGTTTGATTAATCATACCTGGAGAGGCCTCGCCCCGGAGAACCTGAAGACAAAAATCTGTCACATCATCACCAACAATATTCCAAAACTTCTGATAAAACAGAGCTGGAAAACCATCTAAACCTGGCGCCTTTGTGGGATGCATCTGGAAGAGGGCCTCCTCAACCTCATCGCGAGTAAAAGGTGTAGAGAGGATTCTCCTATGAGCCTCAGTGACCCGACCCCCAACCAATGTGGCTACTTCGTCAGCCCCGGAGGGATTTGATGAAGTGAAGATATCCTCAAAGTATTTCTGAAGAACCCGTGCAATGTCCACATTCTTTTCAAATGATCTACCCTGATCATCTTTAATTTCCTCTATCAAATTCCTCTTTCACCTCTGGGTAGCTTTTGTATGGAAAAATCTTGTATTTCTATCCCCATGTTTGAGCCAGTTCGCCCTTGACCTTTGGCCCCAGAAGATCTCTTCCTGCTTGAGTAGGTCATCCAAGTTCCGCTCAACTTGTTTGGCCTCTGTGATCACTGAATCTGTTTGCACACCCCCTTGAAGGCGTTGGAGACGCTTCGTTGAGTTTGCAATTTTCTTTGGTAAATCCCCATACTTTTCACTCCCCCATGATTTCAAGTGTTGCCCAACCGCATCAATCTTCCCTAGAAGAGAGGTGTGTGGTCTACTCCATCCTTCCGCTACAATCTCTGCACATTCATTCCCACTCTCTAACCAAAGCTCTTCAAACCGAAACATCCTTGTTCTATGGCGTCTTATCTCCATCCTACGAGTGCCACAATGAAACACAATAGGACTATGGTCCGATTGGTGCCGAATCAAATGGGACACCCGAGTAAAAGGCCACAGCTCCTCCCAAGCTCTATTAATCAGCACATAGTCAAGTCGTTCTTCCACTCTACCAACCCCGATTTGATTATTCACCTAAGTGAAAGGATTCCCTGAGGCGTCCACCCTAGATAGCCCACAATCAGCACAAGCTTGGTTTGCCACTTGCATCCGACCTAAGTCAGGTGGGTCACCCCCAAGCTTGTCCGACGGGGAAAGAATATCATTAAAATCACCAATACACAACCAAGGAACCACATCTACCGGTCTCACCCAGCGAATCATGTGCCAAGTCCTCCATTTATTCTGTGCCTCTGGGAAACCATACACCGCATACACCTGCATAGAAATAGCTGGATGGTCCTGATGGACCAGATTAAATAAAATATGATTAAGTGAAGCATTTATAACGGTTACCTCAACTTCTTCTCGCCACAGTAAGCAAAGACCCCCAGCTCTTGTCTTCCCTCGTCCCGCACACTGTATCGGGAAAATATTACCTAAACCACCAACACCACGCTGTCGAAGCATTTCTGAAGTGTAAAGTTTTGTTTCCATAAGAAAACAAATGTCGGGAGCTTCTGAGTGGATGAGCTGACGAAGAGCCCGTACTGCCTCCAGGTTCCCAAGCCCGCGGCAGTTCCACGATAAAATCTTCATTGAGGTGGGCGGGGCTGCTCCGCAGCCGCCGCCAATCCCAATCCATCATCAGAGTTAATCTTCTTCAAGGGTGGGGAGATCCCCGTGAAACCTGTCCCAAATGCGGAAGAAGTCACATTTGTTCTTTTCCTATTATTCATCAAGTGTTGTTTTCCATCATTGTCCTTGCCAATTTTAACACCTTGCTGCCGCCCATGTTTATTGCCATATACCTTATTAATGTCAAAATCAAATCCACGTTCTTTAGCCAAGTACTGGTCAATTTGTTCCTCACTAAGCTCCTCATCCCCATCACTCTGGTCAACACTTCCCTGGTCTGCAATTTTTTTTCCTTTTTCACGGCCACCAGCTTGCTGCCCGAGCCGTGACTTAGCCCCTTGTTCACCATGTTTATTGCCACCAGCAGCTACCACATTATGGGCACTAGGAATGCGCGAGCTTGCCCTCATCCACGCACCAAAACGCTGCTGCGTTTGGTCCGCCGCTACCACCATTGCACACTCTTGCTCCTTGTGATCAAGATGTCCGCATATGAAGCATAAATCATAAAGCTTTTCATACTTGAATATCGCCTTGAGTGGCGCCTTTCCGGGCACCGCCACAAGTTGGCCTTTCCTCAGAGGCGTATCCAGCTTCACCCACACTCTAATGCGGAGACACTCGCCGTCTCTTCTCCTGTCCCAGTCGAGGAAACCAGCAAAATTTTTCGCCAAAGTCTTGGCAACATGTTCTGTTCTGAAAGAGTAAGGCAAGCCATGTACCTGCACCCAAAAAGGGACCTGGATCATCGGGGTCTCCTCCGGGCTAACATTAGCATCGAAGATATTAAGCGCCAACATGTGCCGATCAAAAAACCATGGCCCTGATTTCATAACCAAATCCCTATCCTTCTTTGTGGCGAATTTGAACAGAAAAAGATTCGAACCAACATGGCGAGCCTCAACACAATTTCGTGACTCCCACAAGCCTTTCATGGTTGCACGCAGTGGACCTGCAGCCACCTTCGCCTTGGTGAGCGCCTTCCCTAAGAGCCAAACGTCCTCCTTGAGGGCTGGCTCCACCTCCAGCACACCTACATCCAGTACCTCGTTCTCATCTCCTTCTAGAACAACGTCGATGTGATCACCCATGGCTACCACGAAGAAACGATTGCAGAACAGGAGCAAGCCTTCAACGTCAGTAAACCAGGGAGAAAGCTGGGAAAACCAGAAGACCAGAAGAAAAAACAACGTTGCGGAAACAAAATAGAAACCCCAAACAGTCGTGGGGAAGTCGTGATGCCAAGAATAGGAACGTTCTTGACCCAGCGCTGGATCCTATGTGTGCAGACAGTCAAACGGCGGCGGTGAGACCCTGACGTGACGCAAACCCTAGGAGAGCCATCCTTCACATTCTTAAACTTTATTTTAATAGACCTTAATAGTGGTAGAACTACTTAAAGATAGACAATGTGAAAGAAAAAAAAAATCATGCAACTTGAATTACCATAACTATCATTAATGAAAAATCAATAAATTATTAATACTATTAATAAAATCAAACGACCCGTGTTTTCAGTTTAGTTGTAATCATAATAATAACTAAAATTTATGATAATTATGTAGATAAATAGTATTTCAAAATGTAGATTTATGAAAATCTATGCAATGTTTCTTCATAAACTTAAATTTAATGATAAAGTTTAAATATTTGCTTAATCACAACTTTACTTTACTGTATATTTTATCACAACCTATTACTACCTTAAAAAATATTACATTATAAATAGGAAATAACTATTAAATATCACGTATAACTTTAATTAAAAATGCCTATTTGAATTAAAAAATCGCAATTAATAAATTAGTCATAGAGTAACTTTTTTTAGCGTAGTGATTAAGTTAATTATGAAACAAAATTAACTCTGTGAATAACCAATCATGACCTTACCCTTAATCTCCTAAATATTAAAGAACAACATCTTTACAATTTTATTTACAATTTAATAATCTCATAAATAATCTTAAACTATTCACAAAAATACCAATAATTTGGTCATTCGCTAATAACATTCATTGGTAAGTAGATTTCATATAACAAATGATACTTATCTCAATGATTATATATTGTATTATTTAGCCATTCAAGGGTTGGCAGAACAAATTTCGGCCAATAAACCTAATTACCAATTGACAGGATTTTGGGAATTGTTTGGCGAGGTTAGTTTTTTCTCGACGATTATTTGGGCTTTTTTCATTCTATCAATCGTTTTGCAGGTTGTTCCATTTTTTTATGAAGAGACAAATGATATATTATAGTGAAAAGAGAATTTATTGAGAACAATCTTCTCGACAATGATATAATGAGTTGTCAAAAAGTCAAGCTAAATCAAGCAGGGATAAATTAGTGTGGCTTACTCTTGAGAGGGTTGTTCTCAAGAACTGTTATCTTTCAATAAAAAAAATTGCATAAAAAAACTTAAATATTTCAGAATTTAATTAATTTATAACCAGTAATTATTATATAATTAAATAATTATCACTTAATTAATGGAAAAAGTTAAAATGTGAAATGAGAGATTATGGTGAAACATAAGTATCAAATTTTAAATATTTTAGAAAAAGTTAAAAATTTATTTTTAGATTAGTAGTACTAATAATGAAAAAAATTGAAATTCAAAATGAGAAATTAAGGTACTAAATAAATTTTTAATTTTAAATATTTAAGAAAGAAATGAAAGTAGAATCCTGAATTAGTATATGAGTAGCATTAGTTTATGACAAATCAAAAATGAGAAATTAAGGTATGAAAAATTTAAAATTTTTAAGAAAGAAATTAATATCGAGTCCATAATTAGTATATTAGTGGTACTTATAAATGGCAAATTTTAAATTTCAAAATTATAAATTACGGTACGAAAAAATGTCTGTATTTCAAATATTTAAGAAAGAAAATTAATTCAACAAAATATTTAGTATGTTAGTAGCACTTATTTATGACAATTTTAAAATTCATAATGATAAATTAAGGTACTAAGGAAATTTCAAATATATATGAAATAAACTAAAATTCAATCCATAATTAGTATATTAGTAGCACCTAGAGATGACAAAATTTAAATTTCAAAATGAGGAAAAAGGAACTAAATAAATTTTTGACTTTTTTAAGAAAGAAATGAAAATCAAATGAATAATTATTATATTTGTAGCACTAATTAATGTAAAATTTTAAAATTTAAAATGATAAATTAAGGTACTCAATTTTGTTTTGAATATTAAACATTTAAGAAAGAAATCAAAATTGAATTCCTAATTAGTAGTTTAGTTCATTAGTACCAACAATTAATGAAAAATTTAAAGTCTTTACTAGAAATTAAATTACCAAATAAATTTTGAATTTTAACTAGTTCATAAAGAAACTTAAATTCAATTCATAAATAGTATATTAGTGGCACTAATTAATGGCAAAACCCAAATGTAAAAACGAGAAATTAGGTAATACATATATTTTTTAATTACATTTATTATTTTTTGTTACAAAAATAAGTACTTTTTTGTTTATATTGGAAATTGGTACAATTGTAAGTATGTTAATAACTCTAATTTATGATAATTTTAAAATTCAAAATTAATATATTAAATAAATTTTCTTTAATTATTAAATATTAAACTGAAAAAATTGTCTTTGGGATAAATTTAATATTATAAATGCAGTAAGAGGAATAAAATAGTCACTCGTGTCGTGCCTAACAGGAATTGGTTTTATATCGGGAAGTTCATAATTTTAAAATTAATCATTTCTTATGTGGCATTATTCACTATTGTTAATGGTATGGTATCAATAGTTTTGGTTTTTTTGATAAAATCATAGTCAATATATTGAGTTATTTCATGTTTGATCTGCTTTATTGAATTTCAAATTTTGCAATATATACTTTAATGAGGGCGCTGATTTCAAAAAATAATATATATATGAATTTATTATATACTAATAATGGTGTTCTCCGTTTTAATAAAAAAAGAAAAAAACTGGTTTAGAAAGATTTAGATACACTCTATGACTTTGATGATATGATAATAGATAGTAATAATAGATTTAGATTAGAAAAGTTTGAAATTATGGGATTAAGTCATGAATAGGGAGAAAGTTAAAAGAGGTTTAATTTCTTCATTAATGCGATAGTTAGGTGTTTGATGTATAAATGGAGGGAAACAACAGAGATTATAGAAGTTCACTATTGCATTCTCGGGCAAAATTGTTGAAATTCTGGTTTCGCTTTCAATGATTCACTTTGTGAACAAATATTATTATCATGGCACCTAGCACAGACAGGTTTAGTTCATTGCCTCACTCTTTACTCTCCACCATTGTTTCCTTGATCCCGTTCAAGGAAGCGGTAAGAACCTCAATCCTCTCTAAAAGTTGGATAGACATTTGTAAGTCTACATCCAACATAGTATTCGATGAAGTTTATTTCGTGAAAAATGATCAAACTTATCGAATTAGACAAACCCAAAGAAAGTCTTTTTTAGAGTTTATGACACTTTGGATTGATAATCACGCAGAAACTGTCATTGATAAGTTCTCCTTGAGATTATCGATGCCTGGAAAAGCTAAGAGGGTTTTGAGAAAGTGCATTTTATTTGCCACAAAACATGGGGTGAAGGAGTTGGATTTGGACTTTTGTGATCCGATGTTGGATTATTATTTTACTATTGATTATATTAATCAAGTAGCTTTGTTTGAATTGCCAGCACATGTTTATGACCACACTTGTCTCGAATCTTTGAAATTGTTTTCATGTAGCTTTCTTGAGGCAAAGTTGCTTAACTTTAATGCACTCAAGGAAATTTCTTTGGGTTGGATGGAAGTGAAGCTCACTACTATTAAGACCTTGTTGTCTAGTTGCAAGGCACTTGAGAGTTTAAGTCTGAAGAGGTGTTGGAACTCAGATGATTTTGATTTAGGGGAGGAGAACCTGAAGTTGAGAAAGTTGGTTGTGGATAGATGCATGTTCAGATCCAATAGTATATATTTTACCGTCAATGCTTCAAACTTAAGATATTTCTATTATTCTGGGTTAAATAATAACTCTTTGGTCATAGACGTGCGTTCTCTTGTGTTGGAAGAGGAGGTTCTCGAGTTCTGCATTGAGTTCGAAGGACATGCTCTTTTTCTCTACAAACTGGTGGAAGGTATCTCTGGTATTAGTGTTTTGACTGTGGGCAATTACTTCCTTCAGGTATGTTATATTTTTTTTTGTAATATAGATACTTTTATTTTTGGCTCTTCTAAAACATGTAATAAGATAATGATATATATATATATATATATATATATATATATATTGTTTAACAATTTATTTTGGTTTGATATTTAAAGGTTATTCCCACTGGAGGTTGTTTTCTCCGAATGCCACGTCGCTTCAACGTGAAAAGTTTGATAATGATGACCTCTCTAGATCAAAATGAGTTTTTAGGAATCACATTCCTACTTAATAGCTGTCCTGAATTAGAGCATCTCACTATCAATTTAGGTCTCCCAAATAAATTTTTGGTGAGTATTTCATACATAACATTTATTTTCATACGTGTATGCCGAGAAAGAACCAGAAAAAAAGTGTTGATGCAAATATTTAACAAATTGAGTAAAATAAAAAATGCATAATTGGAGAATATGATATAGAAATTTTAAGTTGGACAAATATAATATTTGAATAATATATATTTTTTAAAATATCATGCATAACAATTGCCCCTTTTCGTATGTGTTTATGTGGTTTTTCCTTCTGTACACGCTTTACTTGCTAAGCTTTTGTTATTTGTGTTTGTAGGATTATGAGTTACCTGCCAACTTTAATCTCAAGAAGTTTTGGACTGATTATGCAAGAGCTTATAATTGCATGGTATATACTCTTAGAGAAGTGGAGATTAAAGGCTTTAAAGGATCAATAAATGAGATTCATGTGCTTAACTATTTCATCACCACCGGAAGAGTCTTGAGAAAGATGACTATCAACATATCCAATGATTCTATTGCATATCAAGATGGGGAGTTCGAAACTTACCGCTGTGATATGATAGAAATGTTAATGATTCAAAGGGCCTCAATAAATTTAGAGATTTCAATTTTTTAAAGAAAAAAAGTGTAGAAAGTAGTGAGGGTATATACACCCTATATAAGAAGAAAGAGGTATTGGAAGTTAAGAGAGATGCAGAAATAAAAGTAAGGTAAATCAAAGTTGATTGATGGTACTTTGAGTGTTTAAATTACATTTGCTGATTGATTTGTAAATGAATGTTAAAGAGTAATGTGATTTTTAAATTAAGATTCTTTGATTCTTATTTAATTCTCTAATTTAAAGAGGAGAATTCCATTGCAGATATTAAGGCAAGAAGGGGTGTTCTAGTGATGAGAATTCTCTTTGGATCTTTATAAATAGAACATGGCTTTTTTGTGTATCTAACTCAAGTTTTTTTAGGGTCATTTAGACAACTCCATGATTTAATATTACTTCTTTGCTACATTTAGACAGCTCCATGGTCTGTACCTTGAGGTTTAAATTCAATAATACTTGATCTTAAAAAAAAATTATATTTATTACTAAATATTGTATTTATAATTACAAATATCAAGTTAAGAATATAAAGTAACTTAAAATATCATGAAAGACCTACATATATCATAATAGGCGGCTTCTAGGCTGAAAGAGGAAAATAGGTCTTTCACTCATAAAAGAGCAAAATGACTTGGTATAGCAGGTCACCTTAACCTGTTGAAAAAAAAATTAAAATACCATTTGTTACAATTACTAGAATATCCTTACTTCCTCCTTCCCCACCACGTATGTGTCTGTTTCATGGTTCACCATTCAAATACACGAAGCGATTAATCATGAACCAGAACCATGGAATTTGATTTTTTTTATCTTCCCTATTCACTGCTCCCCGCCCCTTTCATGGTGATTTTATTTTCCTTTCTCTTTGAACCTTGTGGGTGGGTCTATGTTGGGGTTTAGCAGCGGAGTTGGGTGATTGATGGGGCGGAGGGACCTGGGCGTTTTGCATCGAGTTTGTGGAGAGTTACGGCGAGTAAGTCTAAAACGTCATAATTCTATTCTTTTTTTAGTAAATAATAGAGAAAAAGTTTGATGCATCGACGGTGTAAAGTTTTTTTACACCGTCAACCAATCAGATTTCAAGGATATGCCACGTCAATTAATGAAATTAAATGAAAAGAGAGATTTTCTCACATCCTTGAAATCTGATTGGTTGACGGTGTAAAAAAACTTTACACCGTCGGTGCATCAAAATTAAACTCTAAATAATACCATGTAAATGGAAACAAATGAATCCAGGCTCAAAATATCCAAAAAAAAATTAACCTAAAAATAAGTGCAAGCGACAAAATTTCCAACAAAATGAACAAGAAAATTCACGTTAAAACCTCGACATTGCACCTAGCCTGCATTCTCAATTCAAATTCTATTCTAATTTGACATAATATTTCACTTATACAATACATCATATTTAGATTCATTAATAAGCAACATCATCGATTAGAAATTACATCTATACTTAAATATTATCTAATAAGTATTCTAAGAAAATAGAGTTAAGTAACTATATATAATTTAGTATAGGAAGCGGTGATGGAATAGGCTAAAACGAAACCACTGTTAATTATTATTTTTGTAACAATAACATTAATTAAACTTTAATGTGGTATGAAAGGATAAAAGAGAAAAAGATGAACGATTTTTAATTTGCACCAAAGGAAACGACTCAGCCTGGGTTGGATATAGTTTTTTTCCAGATTCCAATTCAAACTCCCTATTTTCCAATCTTTACAAAATTTAATTTATATGCTTTATTTTACGGAAAAATTTTAGGTTACGAATTTTTTACCTATAAAACGTAAGAACTCTAAGTGTCTTCTAACTACCTACCCCATGATTTTTAAGTGGATCTATGATTTTTTTATGAGAGTTTTGATTGGTTAATTTGTGTTTTCGCCATTTTGTTGTGTTATGTGTAAAGTGTTCCAAAACACATGAGGCACACATGTGTTCCATATGTCTAGACTAGCTTATTCGGTTTATAGTAGAGTTTGGACTGAAGAGAGCAATGTTATGTTGGCCTCTGTCCTATTTTGTTTTCTGGCCTATGTTTTTCTAGGTGCCCACTAGGGCGGACACTTTCATTATTCGTCCACCGGTGGACTAAGGTTTATATTAGTAATTTACACTAGATTAAAACATATTTAAAAAAATCCCAAAATGACCTCTCTGATTTTTCTCCCTCTTTCCATCACCAACCAATCTCTTGACCCTCCCCCGCAGATATGAATCTGAAATTCATCCCCTACTAATTCTATAACTTAAAAACCAACAGAAAGAAGAAAGAAATTAAATCTTTTCAAACGCCTTCCGTGCATCAACCACCTTGTTTTTTTTTATAAGGAATGATTCCAGAACCCAATTACAAAAGACTGAAAAGAGTAACAAAGAAATTAAAATTATAGCAAACTTAGACAAAAGATCTATATACTTTAGAAAAGAGGAAGGTTGTGAGTCCCACCTCGATGATTTGGTACTCCAAGAATGACTCTCACCCACCTCCCTCTTTGCCTGACAAGTGTCACCTTCTTATTGCTTTGGACCAAAATAGTAGAAGCTCATTTTGATTTCAGTTTTTTATGGAGACCCATTATGCAAATCCGTTTGAATGATGATTTTGTTTTTATTATTTTTTAACCCTTCATTAATTGTTAACATAAAAGTTGAATACATATACCATTGATTATCATTTTTTAAAATAATTCGAAATACTTACTCATATGCTATAATTAGTCATTTCCTACAATTACTCATTATGCAGGGCCATAGACTCAATCATGATTTTTTTTTGACATACGTAGGGTTTTCAAATTACCTTTTTTTTATTTTTGAAACTCAAATGACCTAATTGCATTGCACTCTTTCATGTTTTTTTAATGGTGCAATGAAATTTTGTGACTAACATTTAATAAAATTATTGATTGAAAAGTTGTCAAAATTTTGAATTTGAATCTTCATTACATACGTGATTAATTTTCCTTTTTAAACATAAATTTAATTGAATTTTATTAAAAGTATTTTATTATACATCAATACTAGGTCAAAAATTCAAATAGTCAAGCAATTAATGTACAACCAAAATTACATAATTAACTTTATTTAGAATTAATGGTTCCAATTTTAATATCAAAAATTAAGGTGATTAATGATTCTAAAATAAGTAATCCAAGTAAGTTTTATTTCCCTAATTACATCCATTAACTTTCTAAAAAGTCAAAATAATTAAACATAATTTGCGTGGGTGGAAAATAAAAAAATAAAACTTAATATTCATTAAAAAGGTTGTAATTCAAATTGCAAAAAAAAGTCAAATATAACAGCTTTACAATTGGAATGATGTTATTTCAAGCATTACAATTGTGTTAATTTGAATTACAAAAGAAGTCAAGAATTAAAATGGTGTTAATTCTGATAAGGAAGGCACAGGTGAATTTCTTTCAAGCATTAACACCAAGTTAATGCTGCTTGCAAAAAAATCAAGCCTTAAAAACTTAATTTTGAGTACCATCAAGGCTGCACGGTGATTTTAACATATTAATTAATTTTCTATTTAACTGTATTAACACCATGTTAACTGTATTTCCTACTTTCCTATATTTACTCAATCTGATGAGTATTTCACATGCAGCCTGCAAATGAGTAACATATTAATTAATTTAAATACAGAAAATTGCACTCAAATACCGTCCAGCCTTTTTTTTTTTTCTTTTTTAACATACATTGATCAGTAACCCTAATTCTCAAATTCCTATATAAATCACCTCATGTTATTCTTCAACTTCATCATTCCTTCCCACCAACTATTAGCTTTGAAATATACTTTGTTATAATGGCAATCGACGATCTCGCCACCATCGATGCCTCAAAGGAGAACTGGTCAATTGTTGCAAAGGTGAACCGTTCATGTCTTAGTCCGAGCTTATATGGCTCCAAGCTTCCATTTTCCATGGACATGATTCTTATGGATGACAAGGTAAATCACTTTTTCACATAATCACCATGTATTACGTTCTCATCACGTGAACATAATGAACATCTAATTCTTAATAAATTGATGCACTTTTATTTTTCTATATGTATTGAAATTTTGATAAACTTTGTTTATGTTCTACAATATGATAAAGCAAATTCCTTTGTTATTTCCATTAGGAGTATCCAATTTTTTTTTTTTGAAAGCATTATCAGTATTTTTTTAGATGAACATTATTAGCTTATGTGATCTGTGTCACACTTTCAAAAAAAAAATCAAGCTGTTTAAGTTATTTTAATTTTTTTTAATCCATGATTGTTGACAGAGGCATCTACTTGAACCTACATTAATAAAAAAAACAGTTAATCCATGATTTTTAATTTATTTTAAATTTTTAGAAATAAGAAAACTGATATGGTTATTCTCTTTATTGTTAACAGCATAAAAAGATATCAAGAAGTTTATTGATTATCTAATTTGAAGGTTTATTGATGTTTCTATAAGGTTAGTTTAACATTTTCAAATTATACACAGTTTATATTTGTATTGGTTACTGATTATTACACTTATTTTGTTTTCCTTTCTAGGTTCTATAGCTCAAATATGCTTGATTGACAAAAAGCTCGGATATGAAGTTTTTATCATTAATCATAGACTACAATTTCGAATAAGGGTTCATGTTGTTGTCATTGTTATGTTTATCATATTTCAATTTCAATGTAATTTCAATGTAATGCATTACTTAAAAACTTGGTTTTAATTACTACAACCTCATCAAATTAATATATTTACTGTGCTCCATTAATCTACATGTTTGTAACATATGTTCGGTTCCATATCTTTTATACTTATTGAAAAGAGTCTAAACTAAGTTAAAACACATTACTACTGATTCATCTTTACAATTAATTTAATCGCCGTGCAACGCACGGGTAAAAAACACTAGTAAGGGAAGAAAATAAAACAAATCAGAGCAGAGGAAAAGCTTCAAGGGAAGAAGCACAATCTGAAACAGAGCCCTTACAAATTAATTTGCACACATCAGCCATTCCAAATCCAGTCCATACCAGACCAGCAAAAAACGCAAGAAAAACCTAGCCTTATATCTGAACTAAGCACAAGCTCAAGGATTTCCATTCGAATATTGAGCTGCAAAAATCCTTCTCTTTTGCAGACAACCAGCTCAAGGATTTCCACTCATCCAATTCCTTATGATGAGTCCAAGCACTTCATTGTGGTCCACCGGTGGACCGAAATAAAAGTTGTCCACCCTAGTGGGCATTTACATCTTATACTTTATCTCTTTTTCCCCTATCTTCCACTCCCATCAGTGAATCCAAAGTAGGTTTGGGCTGGGATAATGCCCCAGACCAAGGAGATGCAACGGAAGTGATAGCATAAGAGGTTGGTAGCACAGACGCACAGTTTATTGTGGGAGAAACACCTACATGAAAAAAAAAACCCTTCTTTAGTGGAGGAGGGATCCCCAAAGAGGAAAAGAACCACAAGCTGGGGCGGCTACTACTCACAAACCTTTTTTTGCCCCTTTCTCTGCCAAGATTCCGTTTTTTTTTTTTTCGAAAAATGAAGATAGAATAAATAGAGAAATAGAGTTAAGTGCTGAGAACAGCCTACTCAGTTAGGAGGAGAACAAAACCTAGTTTTTATATTTTTCTCCTATAACTTACCTCTATATCCTCACAGCCAGTACTCATGAAATAAATTCATCGCTCCATGATTAGCGCACAAAACAGTAGGGGCTGACCAACTTTTTTTTTCTTCCAATTTTGATGCTTCTGATCCGACTTTTACTAAAATGCTAAATAGTGTACAGTTTTTTTTGGGTAAAAAATAGTGTACATTTGACATAACAGGAAAAAAGAATAGGCAATGTTCATTTATCTTTGGTATAAAATTGGAAAAGGAAATTGCCATAGTCCGAACTCCGAAGTCAATTCAATATTACAAAACTTGTTGAGATTTTGACTATCATCTCTGCCATAGTTGATTATAAAATTTAATCACGAGCCCAATTTCTTCAATTTTCAATGATGATAAATAAAATAAAACTAAAGATACAATAGCTCTTACTTATATCATAATCTATGGGTACTCAATACTACAATAGGTAATACACATGTACACCCTATTACTTTTTCTTTCAGCATTAAACAATTCATCACATTCATAAAACTATCATGCTACCTGTACATCTCAACGATCTTTTGAGAACTGAGCTGCTGAAAGCATACAAAAGTTTCATGTCTCAACCGAAACTAAGATAATAAAACATTACGAATGTTGTAATTAATCTCCCCTGTTGTCTGCTTTCATGAGCTTCCATCCTTCTCGCCAACCGAATAACGATTTTGAATATCACTCAAGCCTGACGAGTGAAGTTGCTTTCTCTTCTTTACAAGGCGTAATGCGGTTTGCCTATCATCTCGAGCTTCCTGGTAATCAGGCTGCACAAAGTAGTAACTGTGTCAAGTATCAAACTGAATAAATGGAAAGATGCATCTTTGGTGATTCAGCTTAAGATTCAGAAGAAAGCATACATATACACAGGTAGCAAGAATATAACTTGCCACAACAACCCACAAGCCCAAAATAAAAATGCAGCGATGTTCTGGTTCAATTTTGCTAATTAAAATATACAAGCCCAGATCAACCAGTACAGCCTGCAGAGTTGATTGTTTGCAATTAAAAATCGCTACAAAATAAAGATAAGAACACAAGCAGAAGAGAGAATTCTGTCCCTCACCCAGGTATTTGAGAGACCATGACTCCCCTTCCCAATTTCTACATAAGCAATCACTATAATTTTCTTGCCATTATTCATAGCATGTTTATCCCTCTTTCTCTGGCTAATTATTTCACTAACTATTCCAAGTAACTAAACTCAATGCTGATTAGAAAACTTGAGCAACATCTAACCCAACTACCAAGCATCATGAAGACTGACCTTAAGAGCTAACGCTCTGTCAAAGCTTTCAATTGCATTATCTGGCTCACCGAAATTCAGCTGTGCTCTGCCAAGTGTGACCCATGCCTGGAAGGATTATAACCAATATTGAAATCAATAAACCAATTTGGAGACTTCGAAATGAACTAGCATTTCTCATGTACTAGTAGGCATGATCATTGGTAATCTTAAGCTATGACATATTATGTAGTTTAGAATACTTCAATTTTGCAAATCCTACTAATAAAGTTTGCCAAGAATTTGGTATCAAAACATTGGTAGTGACTATATACCAAATTTAACATGGGCAGCAAATAGAAACCACTCCAGCATCAAAAAGAATGATGGTAACCAAGCATTTGCATGTTCACATTAGATAATTTTATCCTCAACACAGGATGCATATAACATGGTTTTTAATTTGACGCAATGTTAGCCCCTTTCCATCATTAGATCCCTCTTTTCACTTTTAAGCATATTTACTACATGAACAGATGGGAATCAGTCTAAATGAAAAGATGTTGAATCTCAAATATGTATAGTACAAGAAATTTTGGATATACCAAACAAAAAAGGCTAGCAGACAATTACAAAAAAACTTCAAATGAAATTTAGAGGAAAACATGAGGATTGAAATGCAGAAGCCCAATTACATGCATGGAATAGATCACATAGACAGTCCACAGGAGTACAACACTTATCTAAGTTGACAAACTTCTGAAGATAATGTTTCAAATGGCACTCATCTATAAGTAAGCTACAATTATATACTTGCTTAGACATAATGATATATGGAATTATCATTAACAGGAAGGAATCATGCCAAAAATCACAATGGTATATTTTACATGCCATACGCATAATATCATACCTCTGCCCATGATGGCTCCAATTCAGTAGCTCCTGCCAAGCAGAGACAGTTAATTATCCTATTTATAGCATTAAAAAAACTAACATTTGAAATGCTACAACAAACACCAGCAGCAAAACCCCAAACAAATAACTTGAAATTGTCACAAAACAGGACTACTTCATTGCTAGAATTAAATTCATCAAGGAAATATGAACTTCTTAAATTTGTCGATGTAAATTCAAATTAAACCTCTAGAAATAGTTCATTTCCTTATGTTTGTTAAATTTTAACTTACAATACATTAGATAAATAAGATCAAGAAGAATATAGTGGACGCACGAGTTGCAGCTTTTAAAGCATTCCAAGCATCTCCAATTTCTAGTAAAACTTGGGCCTTTTGTTCGTGCAAAACTGGAATATCAGGTGCCAATGTAAGAGCAGCTTCCCATTTTCCTAGGGCTTCCCGATATTTTCCGTCCTGCGAGAAAGAATGTGATCTTAGTTATGAAGCAGAGATACTGACATGGACATAATATGCAACTCTGGGACACACCAAATTCTAAAAATTGCAGGACATAAATATGATATATCCACATACAGAGTCACAGGCACAAGTACAACCATTATACATATAAAATTAAAATTTCAAGGAAAAAGATTCATAATTAATTTATCATATATACAAGCTTCAGGACTTACATTAGCTAGATGTAGGCCATATGTGTCAAATTGAAATGAAATTGGAACGTGACAAAATCACCCATCCTGTTTTTCGATTTTAAGATTAAAAGGTTAAAACAGACTCCATATTGAGTTATTTTCTTTTCATTAAATAAACGGTCCCGTTTGAGCCAAAAAGAAAATTTTAAATTGGATATATACACATGTATATCGGCCATGTTTCGTCAATTTGACAATTAAGAATTACATCACAGAAAGAAAAAATGCAAGTAACAGCAGCTCTAGCAAGCCTTTAATACCAAAATTTCAGCTGTCAAGATGAACCCAGAATCTAAAAATACTTCCAGTCCTTCGCATGACTCCGTTTATGCTATTATTCCTTTTCATTTGAAACTAAATTCCCCAAATCATGGTTTGCCCCATCTGACCATGTCATCCCAAAATACAAAAGCATGCTAGTGCGAATCAGGCTACCACCACTGCCATGTCCATACAGATTAGTAACACATATGAGAGTCACATCACAAGTCAGAAGTAACAACTGAATGAAAAAAGGCTCATAACCTATGATTTGATCATGACATAAATTTCATACTTCAAAACAACTTATAACTCCAAATACTGTAGCTTTGATTGTCATTGGCGTGGAAGAGAATTCACAAAAAAACTTCATAGCTAGTGCTGAACTTAAGTGATTCACATCTCAAAGAGACACACACTAACACAGTTTTCACACTCCAACTCCCTAAAGTCTAAAACTTTTGATTGCTATACAAGCATTTCAAATCAGTAACATATATAAACACACCCCACTCAACTTTCATGTCAAAGATCGTAACTTTTCTGACAATCTTAAAATGGGTCGCTCTTGGCTCATCAAATTGGTTAATATTTACAAAATACACTTCACTTGTGTTTTCCCACCCTAATTTCCTTAAAAAAAAAAACAAAAAAGCAGAACCATGAAGTGATGGTAATATTACATACCACAGCGAGGTTGTCTCCTTGAGCTTGAAACTCCTTAGCCAATTGTCTTGCTTCCTCCAAGGATTGATCAGGATTGGGAGCAGCACGCACTCCATCGCTATGTTCTTCTTGTTCAGGGTGTGAATGGGGTTGGTCCTGTTGATGATGATGCTCAAATGGAGGATCAGTGAAGTGTGACAAGGTGGGTAAACAACGTTGCTTTTGCTTCTTGTTGTTGTTCTTCCATGTTACCTTCATTTTCACCGCCTCTTCTTCAACCCAACTCGTTCACTCACTCTTCTTCCACCCATCATTCTCTTTTCCTCTTTGGACTTTCATGCTTGTTGGTAATCCATCTAAATTGGGCCCAAATATATTTTGATTTTAATTTTTGATAGTGAAAAATTATTTAAATAAAATAGTCTAATTGACCAAAAAAAAATAAATAAATAAAATAGTCTAGGTTTTCTTTTTGTTACACTTTTTTTTTTTCAAAAGCAAAATCTATCTATATCTATCTATCTATCTATCTATCTATCTATCTATACTATATATAAAGGGAGAGTTTTTGCAATCTTGAGGGCAACTTTGTCATTTAATAATTATTACACTATAATCTAATTATTTACATGGGTATTTAAGTAAAAATACACATTATTTTCTAAAAATGCAATCACTGCCGTCCATTCTAGTGCAACCTCTCATCTTCTATCAGTTTCTTCTATGCCTTGAGAACACTTTATGATTTAACAATGTATTTATCTTTCACTATTCTAATTGTTACAACTTTTATAATTTAATGATTTTATGACTTTTCATTTTCCAAAACTCCTCTTCATAATTTCAATTTATTCTAAAATGAAAAATATTCAATAATTGGATTTAGGAAGAATATTGTTGAAACTTTTCACATTCTTCATGGTTTATTTTCCATGTATAAATACTCTTCATATGTTTGATTTGTCTGCATCTTTTCAATCTCATCCACATTTTGAGCTTTAGAGTTGTTTAAAGTATGCATGGCTTCCAGCAATGACTGCATATCAGAACTCAACTAGCTTATGTTTTAGGTTTCAAGTTTTGTAAATCCCTGCACAAAACATCAAAGGGGTTTCCACTTAATGTTCATGTTCTATTTTGTTCTTTATTTTTTTCTTTAGATTTTTTGTAAGGATGTAAGATGTCAGGATTTCATGAACAACGACTTGAATTTGGTTGAAACCTTGATATTTTTAATGTTTCGAGCCTATAAAATAAGGGAAACTCATGTTTATCAATTTCATTTTTATATGATTTACTTTTTTATATCTGTTCTTCTTGGTTCAAAACAATTCAAGAGGTATGTATTGAGTGATCAAATTTTGAGTCTTTCTTTTCTTTAAATTGTATCTTTTTATCTGAGGTCAATTGTTGTTGCAGATCCACTCTATAATGCATTAGTGCGGATATATTCGTTTCCTCTTAATTTTTCTTGAAGAATTCAGTATATGGCTAAGAGAAGCTTTTGTAAACATCCTCAAGGGGCTGGCCACACCAAACAAATTGGTTTCTAGCGGCCCAATTATTCATTCATATCACCATTTAACATCTGAATTGTCACTGGATAATTTCTAACAGGTATTTTTTGTAAGTGATATCCATTTCTTTTTTTTTGCTTTCTTTGTTCAATTGTGAAGTTTTTTTTGTTTCCTTGAGTGTCATTCATATATTTTATGTCAATTTTTGGCATTCTTTGTCCAATTGAGAATGATTGTTTCTCAACTTATTTCTTCTAAATGAATGAACGTATTTGCTTTCGGGGAAAAAAATCCATATAGATTTTAGACCTATATAACACGAAGGCATTTTTGTATAAGAAACGGATGAAAGGACAAAAATTAATAATTCTCTATTTTAGAGGGACTAAAATCAATGAAAAATTAAATGGGGACCAAATTCAATAATTAACTATTTTAGGAGACAAAAACCATTTAACCCAAAAATAAAGAATATATATTTAAAATAAAATAAAAAAAGTTTTAAAACTTCATATCAGTTATATATCTATTAATTGACATATTTAAAAGTAAAAATATAAACATGAAATTATTTTTTATATATTATACATTAAATTTTTTAAGTTATACAAAACTTAGAAAATTAAAAACAATAAAGATTTAATTTAAATCACACTTCAAAGTTTATAATTATGGGACAAAAGTATTTTCATTTCTACAATCTCAATCAGATGTAGATGTGGTTACTATTATATAAAAGTTATAAAATAAAATTACAAAATTACTATCCTTTTATTTTTTAGAAAGGAAAAAAATGTATTAATCAGAGCTTTGAGAGCAAAGCTTAAGAAGATACAAAATATGCATTTTTAACTTGGTACTTCACTTTCTTTGTAAATTAAAAATAAAAATGTAATTTTAAATAAACATGTAATTTTTAAATTAAAAAAGGAAAATTGATTAAAATATAACGAAAATAAGTCTTAAAGATAAATATTAATTAACCTATTTAAAATATATATATCTATATCTATCTATCTAATATCTATATGTATATCTATATTTATCTGTTTATCTATATTTATATCTATATAAAATATAAAGTTTAACAACATCGAGAGTAAAATAGTCTATCAATAAACAATGTTTCATATATATTTTTCTTACCTATGGACTTTTAAGTATTTACACATATTATTTGATATGTGATTTTTCAGAACTGTTCGATAATTAGCAGACTTTTAATCTCAGTCGTTCGATATTCCCCTTGAACTTCCTCCATCAATGTTAGTATATAACTTTCTACTATTAAGCTCAAAATTATTTTAAAATAATTTATTATTATTTAATTTATATGATTTATGGAATGTCATAGGTCAAAATTAATATTAAATATGATATTAGTTATGAGTTCCATAAGACACTTTTTATTAGTCTAAATTTAGATTTGTTGAAATATTAATCAACTAATAATTAATATTAATAAAAAAACCATAAAAGTTAAAGATCAATCAACAAAAAAACTCCCTAACCCTTCCTCTTGATCTTCCTTCATCAATGTCACTATATGTACTTATGCTATTAACTACAACATTAATATAAAAAAAACTACAACATTATTTTAAATAAATTTAATATTATTTATTTCGTATGAGTTATGAAACTTAAAAATAGAAACTTAATATTAAATAAGGTCTTTAAAAAAAATCACTTCTATCTATAAAGTACACTAAATTGTTATATCAAAAGCATCAATTATATAAACAAGGACAAACGACACAAAAAAAATACACTCATAAAAAACCTACGACAAAAAATATACAATCAAAAACATAAATTAACACTTCGATAAAAAAATCTAATTATCAAAAAAATGTTTTTTATACTCATTTTTTCATATTATAAAAAAATCATAAAAACACAATACAAATTAAAAAGAACCCCCCGTGCAACGCACGGGTAAAAAATACTAGTATATAATATGATAAAAGAGAGGAAAACAAGAGAGCAGCCACTTCATGAAGAGGAGAAGCTAACCGCCCTTTTTTTTTACACTTGAAAATGAAATAAAATAGTCTTCTTAGTAAAATGCTATAAATTGCATAATTTTCAATTAATCATCTCATTAATGAAAAGTTTTAATTCCTAAAATATCCATAAATTAAAAAATTTACACTACCAGATGTAAAAAAATAGCTTTCGAAACTTGAACTTCCGAAAACCAAAAACTTTAAACTTTTGAAAGTTGAAATTTTGGAAGTAAAAAAAGCTTCTGAAACTTGAACTTCCGGAAGTGGGTTTTTCGCGAATTATAGTTTCGAAGGCAATAGAATTTAATTTCTAGATGTTGAAATTTCATAAGTTAACAAAGTAAGCTTCGTGAAGTGTAATTTTTTCTCTTTTGAATTACACTTCCAGAACTATCAATTTTTATTTTTTTGTAAATTCTGAAAGTTGAAATTTCATAAGTGGACAAAACTAAGGTGCCCACTAGGGTGGTGAAGTTTCAAAATTGTCCATCGGGGGACAAAGGGTCATAGTAGTAATTTATAAAATAAAAATACATAAGAAAATCCCTCTCTCCTCAGTCCTCATTCAGGCTTCAGAGAAGGCCGGAGGGGAGTGCAATGGTGGTGTTTGTTTCTCCAAATGATGAGTGATTCGCCGGAGATCGAGGGTTGAAGGTAGCGGTTATTAGGGTTATGTCTTCTCTATAAACAGCGACCGAAAGCAGCTTCTTAGCTTTTTTCCTGACTATTCTCTGGATTCCTGAGTTCATCGTGTTCTTTGATCCGATGTCGTTTTGGGGAAGCTTGGATCTCGCAGATTCGCGTCGATTTCCCTTATTGAATCCACATTTTAGGGTTTCTGGTGTGGTGAGATGTGTAGGCCGGAGAGTAAGAACAACAGGTGGCAAGATTTCTGTTGGATGGGTACAAAGGTGGAGAAGGAGAGAGGTGGGCCAGGGTCAGGGCCATCTTATTCATCGTCTTCTTCATCATGGTCTAGAATGAAGCTTTGGTTGATACGCGAAACCACATCGATTTTGTTGTGGACTTGCATCGTTCACAACAAATTGATTGAGGGCATTGAAAATCTGCTTGGGCGTTGGTGGAAATGGTGAATCTTTGGGAGAAGTGGTATAGTGAAGTTGGGGTTGAGGTTGAGGTGGTGGTGGGTGGTGGTTGAGCCTTGCGATCTCGATGAAAGTGTCGTGAAGAGGAGAGAGCTTGAGGGGTCTAAAGTAGAAGTTGTTTTGCAAAAGGGGCAGAGAACCACCACCCTGACCCTGAATTTGCTGAATTTGAACAGTGGATTGGGGAAGATGAAGAGGGATTATAAATTTACATTTTTATCTTTTTTATCATCATTTAAGCCTAACCATCCAATTAAAGAATATTCCACGATTCTCATATCCAGCGACATATGATGTTGGTCCACCGGTGGACCATTTTGAAACTTCCCCACCCTAGTAGGTACCCAAAACTAAGCTTTCGGAACTTTAACTTCCATTTGTCTTATCTTGTGAACTTCCGAAAATGTAATTATTATCTTGTAAATTATACTCACAAAACTTGAAGTTTCGTAATCTTATTAATTTCAAAAAGTTAATTCTTAAAAGAGTCATATAGGATATTTAGGAAACAAAAAATATTTTAGGTATGAAAATATTAAATTTTGGGTGTGCGAAAAATAATCCCCCTCAATGTTCTTTTTAGAGATTAAGTTCTATGCACCGACTGTGTAAATAAGATTTACATAATCACTCAATCACAACCCTCCATTTTATGAATTTGATTGAATGATTGTGAAATACTTTTTACACTGTTAGTGGATATAGAAATTAATTTCTTCTTTTTATCACAATCTTATTTTTCAAACACAATACTTTGTTATATACCGTTAATTCCTAATTTCAAAATCTATTTTTTATATCATAATAATATTATTTTTTACCATATTTTTTTAGTATATCGATAAGATAAATTGAACTTTCAAGGTATTGATCAACCCTTAAGTTTAATTCATAATTTGTTACCATATTTGTTTTCATCTTTCTGAATTCAACAAAAAAAATTACCTACCAAAAAAAGAATTCAACAAGAAATTACTTGGCAAATACGCGCAAAGATTTAGCGCAAACACAACGGCTATAAAGAAAGGGGAATTCGATCGATCACTCACGGTTGAAACCCTCACTCTTTCATCTTTTATTTTTTAGAAGTCCACATTATATAATAACCAATAACTGAAGAATCATTCACTTCCACTTTTCACCGTGAGAGCGTCATTTTTTTTCCTGGTAAATTCAATTTTGAGACGGCGATTCAATATTCCTTCCATTTCCATTACGCTTCAATCTTCCTTCCTGGTATGTAACAAAGCCCCATCACGCTTCAATCTTCCTTCATCTTCATCAATTTTCACTCTTTCTTTCGATTGTTCTTTGCATTCATTGATCAACTAGATGTAATATTAAACATATATTAATATTTTTTTAGCAAAATAATATTTTTTAACAAATAAATGAAATAGTAAGAATTATAAAATAGTAAATTAACATATTAATTGTGTCAATATTTATAGTATTTGGTAATAATTAAAAAATTACTTAGAAATAAAATTAAGAATAATTCATGCAACTAACTTAACTAATGTACTAAAGAGGTAAATCATTTTAAAGAAACTTAGTTAATGAAAAATAATTTTAATAAAATAAAAAATATATTTTATTTTTTCATATTATTAAATTTTTACTAAACATATCAATAAAAATTTATCCATTTAATAAAATATCGTGAGTATATTTGTATATGTATACACACAAACATATGTGTATATAAATCGTTTATATATATATTAAATATGTAATATATGTTGGTCATACATACATGCATTATAATTTTCAAAAAAAAAACAAACATGCATGATAAGCGTGTTATATATACATGAATTATATATTTTGTGAATGAAAAAACATAGACTCTATGAGATAATCTAGAAGTTTCTAGATATATTTTTATAGAATAATTATAAATAAATAGAATTATGATTAAATAATTTTAATGTTCAATATTTTTTAAATTTTGTATTCAGTAGTTACTATTATTTTATTAATTTAAGAAGGGCTAAACGTGCTGTCCACAATGGTTCCAGAACAAGTGAAGAATGACATTCTTGTTGTCCAAGTTCCTTCGTCTCCAGCGGAGCGGGTCGTGACTGTTTGAGATGGGCAGCAACTAATGATGGCCGATACAGTACACGCACAACTTATGAGGTTCTTGCAGATTTCACTAATATGGATGCAGGTCAGTGGTCGCGAGTTTGGAGATGCAAAGTTCCGGAGAAAATCAGATTTTTCTTATGGCAAGCGTGTTTGGAGGCAAGCGTGTTTGGAGGCCCTGCCAACGAACGAGAAACGACGGCGGAACCACCTGAGTGCCTCAGCGAGCTGTCTGCGTTGTAATGCAGATATAGAAGACGTTGATCATGTTTTTTATGGTTGTCCTCAAGCGCGTTTACTCTAGAATCAATTTCGAGCTGTCCTTCCCAGCATCGACGACGATAATGATTTCAGGCAGTGGCTCATGGGGCTTCTTAAGAAGAAGGAGTGTGGACAGGCGGTGGCGGTTCTCTGGTGAGGTTGGAGATGGCGTAACAATGCAGTGTTTGGTGGGGAGGTTTGGCATCTGAACCAAGTTCTGCATAAAATCCTTCTTGAAGCCTAGTCTTGGCAGGATTACATGGGAACCAGTGTTATGAGAGGGTCCACCAATAGTAGCAGCGATACCAATAGTTGTGATTAGGGGGTGCAGCGGTGCTGCTAGCACCTGATGGCTCTTGGAGCGCTGCAATTTAAGAGAGCCGACGATGTGGTTCTGCATTCCGGGCAGAAAGCTGGGCTGTTGAGCTTGGATTGGCACTTGCGTGGAGCATCAGAATTCGTAGCTTGGATAGTGCTTCTGATTGTCTTGAGGTCGTGCAGGTCCTCCAAGCGCAGACGGTGGCAGAATCCTTCTGGGAACGGGAAGCTAGAGTTTGGTTTCAACGAGATTGGAGAATTTCTCTCAAGCATATACCTAGGAAGCGAAACTACGTGGCTGACTTTCTTGCTACGAAAGCTGCTAGGGAGGAGTCTCAATACTGGATGTGGGGGCAACCACCATCGGTGGTTTACGAGTTGTTAATCTTATACGCTTCGACGTAGTTTTTTAGCTTGTTTATCTTTCCTCTGTAACAAAAAAAAAACAAAAACTTTTAACTACTGCAATCGATATTGATTGGGTAAAAACATAAGTTTTTTTGGTTGCAGGGTAAAAACATAAGTTATTATAACTAAATGAATTCCATAATTAAGAAATTGTCAGATAATAATTTTTTATTTTTATATATCATGTCTAATTATAAATAAATAAAAATGAGTTAATATTTGTGCGTCACTCCCACGCGCTAACGCGAATTTCATCTTCCTTTATAAACCAAACAAGTCTCTCATTTATTAGTACCCCATAGTAGTGTTATTAAATTCGCCCCGATGATCGACTCGATCAGGCACTGGGTCAATGGGTCACTGGTCTGACCACTGGGAATTCATAGTACTATAACAAATTGTCACAAATACCATAGACACAAAAGCAACAAGGAATGTTTTACCACAACGAAATGTCACAACTCACAAATAACTAATTAAGTTTTAAATATCATAAAAAAAACATCAATTTTACGCTTTAATCACAATAAAAATCGTATAAAACAATAATTATCAAGTTTGGGATTGTAGTTTTAGTTATTTTATGTGATAAAACAAATGTAGTTCTGAGATTGTAGTTTCGTTTTTTTTATATACAAAAAATATGTCGTAACCATGCTTCCAATATTCTTGCTTGGCTGAGTTTAATAACTAGGGGTCTAGGGCCATACTGAAAGTCTGAAACCCTCACTCTTAGTTCTTACATCTATTTTTTCCTGTTACTGTTCATTGTGGCCGTTACTCTTTCGTCGTTCTTTCTCACTCAACAAACACTGAAAGTCTGAAACCCTCACTCTTAGTTCATACATCTATCTTTTCCTGTTACTCTTCATTGTGGCCGTTACCCTTTCGTCGTTCTTTCTCACTCAACAAACACAGTGTCAAACACCCACTTTCGATTTTTCTTTTCTTCTTTGCATTCTTCTTCCTTACTCTCTTCTCTTCGTGTTTCTTTCCTGTTACCGTTCATTGATTATTAGTTTTTAGTTAATGAAAAAAATTTTTAATAAATAAAAAATATATTTTATTTTTTCATATTATTAGTTTTACTAAATATATCAATAAAAATTTATACATTTAATAAAATATCGTGAGTATTTATATATGTATATAGACACTCAGACATATGTGTATATAAATCGTTTGTATATATATATTAAACATGTAATATATGTTGGTCATACAAACATGCATTATAACTTTCAAAAAAAAACAAACATGCATTATAAGCGTGTTATATATACATGCATTATATATTTTGTGAATGAAAAAACATAGACTCTATGAGATAATCATGAAGTTTCTAGATATATTTTGATTTATATTAATAAATATGTAGAAAAAAATTTACATATTAATGATATATTTTTGTAGAATAATTATCAATAAATAGAATTATTATTAAATAATTTTTATGTTCAATAATTTTTAATTTTGTATTCAGTAGTTACTATTACTTTATTAATCTAAAAATGGCTAATATGGAAATAAATATAAGGTTTTATATTTAACTAATATTATCTAATAATGTGAGTAATTTTTATCAAACTATAAGTAAGTTTTATTGTATTGTCACTGAACTAGGCGAGACCCCAGGGTCCCTCGCCCAGGAAACTCGACCTTGGGCGTGGGATGCGTCAGGACCTTGGGCCTCCCTTCCCAAGGCCCAACTGGCCCATTTAAATAGGATAAGGGCGCCAAAGCCCAACTCCAACTCTATAAATAGGAGGGGAATACCAATTGTAAGGGACTGATGACTCATTTGAGAAATAATAGCATTTAAATTCAGTTACATGTTCTCTCTCTAAGCGGTTAGAGTTTCTCTCTCTAAGCATTGATATCACTCTCCTCACACTTTGGGTACTACCTTCCCATTCTATGTTCTAGCACGGAACATTGGCGCCGTCTGTGGGGATCGGTAGATTTCTATTCCCGGACTACGTGGATCGTGATTCAGTGGAGTGAAGGTTGTTTTTTCTGTATGATTTTCCTCATCCGGACATGGTTCCCAGGTTATTGCGATGTGATTACGAGAAGTTCGATCCTCCAAGAGGTTCTCCGTAATTTGAAGATTTTTGGCGGAATTTTTGTTTTCATTAGCGAAGCCTGATGAAGACGCCTCGCCAACGACGTGGCAACGACGTTTCTTCCCCGCGCACCGCCGGGAACGATAGAAATCGCTGTGCAGAGGCACGGCGAGCGCTAAGTGGCGACTTAAAGATGCAAAATGAGTGTTTACAGGAGCAGTTGAGGTACTATCACCTCCGGCAGTGGAATCAAGAGGAGGAGGAGGCTGCGGCAACGGCCGGAACCAAGCCTTTCTCGGCGGCAGTACGAGAGGTGACCGTACCAGACGGCATGACGAACCTCATGTTGGAGGCATATGATGGACAAACCGATCCAAAGGATCATCTGTCTCGTTTTGATGCGAAGATGACGATGTACGCGGTTTCTGACGCTGTGAAATGCAGGATGCTTCCATCAACGTTTCAAGGCGCGACAAAGGAATGGTTCACGAATCTGCCTCCGGGATCCATAGCTAAGTTCCGCGATTTCTCATCAAAATTCCTTGACCATTTCTCTGCGAGAACGATCGAGGATCTGTTTGATATTCGGCAGGGGGAACGTGAAACCTTGAAACAATATGTGAAACGATACAGTGACATATCCGCGAGGTTCGAGGAATTGCAGCCACGCGTGTGCGTGTGCGCTTTCAAAGGCGGTCTGTCCCGGGGAAAATTTTATTGCGAACTGAGTAGGGAACTAGCATGCTCAATGATGGAAGTCCGCGCCCGAGCACTGGACCACATCTTAAGAGAGGAAATTGAAGCGCACAAAAGAAAGGGCGAACGAGCGGCAAAGGTGTCGCTGGCAAGGAAAAGGATACAGGACAAGGAAGCGAGTCGCGAGCAGAGGTTTGGGGAAGCTGGCCGATTCATGAAGGGGAATAAAGGAAAGCTACTCCTCCCGAGAACGAGGGACAGAGAGCACTGGTGCTCTCGCCGAAAAGCGAAGGTAAGCCAGCGAATGAGGTCGCAGGGATGCTCAAACAAGGAGCTAGCAAAGTTACTCCTCGAAGCGGAAATTGAGGACATGAACAGAGTCGGCGAGCGCAGAATGGACCCCGGACGCAAGGCGAAGAATCCGCTGAGGTGGTGTGAGTACCACAACTTAGAGGGCCATGACACCACCGACTGTTTCATGCTGAAGGGTCAAATCAGGCAGCTGATCAGGGCGAGACGGCCGCGAGCGGCAAAGGGGAAGGAGTTTGAAGAAACTGATAGCGGCGAGGGTAAAGGAACGGTTGAAGCAGCTAACATGATCGCTGGAGGTTTCGAAGTTTGCGGCGACGTATCGACGGCGAGCCGAGGAACAGTAGGGGCAACAACATCGGTATAGGTGTATCCAGTTCCATTTGGGTGCCCGCACCCAGACATAGTGTTGTCGACCGCAGATTTCAAGGGAATCAAGGCCCATACAGACGATCCGTTAGTAGTAATGGTAAGAATAAAAGGTTTCAATGTACAGAGGGTGCTTTTAGACCAGGGAAGCTCGGCAAAAGGAAAGGGAGGAGTCAGGGCAAAGAGTCCCGTAGGATGGGGAAAGACAGGCTCTATGCTCAAAAGGATATTGAGTGGTATGACGGGAACGAGGACATGAACGCTACCAGTAGAGGAATACTGGCAATCGAGCCCAGACTCACCAAGAAACAAGAACAATGCTTGAGTGAACTGGTAGAGGACAACGTTGACCTCTTCAATTGGGGGAAAAGAGGAACTGCTTACGGGGAGCCGCCTGCATTTTCCTGGCCCCCTCGGAAGGCAGGAAAGGGAGAAACTCATCGTCAGACCGGGAATGAAGGAAAGAAAAGAGCGGAAGGAAGGGGTAATAAGAGGAGGGGCGAGCGACTAAGGGATGGGGATGGGAGACTAACGAATTCAGCTCGGCCTGCCGATCGTGAGGGAGGACAGGGACAGAGCCCTTGCCACAACAGGGAAAACAAAGAGGGCGAGGAAGACAGGATGCTGGGTGTGATACTCTGATTGAAAAGGAGACCAAAAAGCAAGGACCAAAAATAAAGATGCACTCTTTTTCTCCGACACGGGAGTTTTTTAACGAGGCATCCCTCGATGTAAAAATTCAAACAAATCAAATACAAAAGGATATTCCCAGCAATACTCCTAACTAATAAACTGAGACGGCAGCCTGGTGGGAAAAATTCCCTGAAGGTGGCGATCCCAACACGACCTTGATGTCTGGGGATCGCTCCGGAAAGTCCGGCGCTGATCGTAGCCCCGGCAAGCGACGTGTGCGGATGAGCTTCCCGCCGCCACCCGTTGTCGGCGTGCGCGAATAAGCTCTTTATCCAAAGAACCTCCCCGAAATATGGGCGAGTCGAGTCTTCCCGAAACGCGGGAAGCATTTTTAACTAGGCTAAAAGTCTCGGGTAAACTCATATGGCCATTGGGCCCCGAGAAACTGTAAGACCCCACCTAATAAGGCTGGAGGGGCCACGCCTGCTCTTACGGGAAATATGCGTGTGAATAAAAGCCTCGGTCAAATACCGAGCGGAAGTCCTAGTTAAGCACGGCACACTCTTGAAAAATTACTCACGTGAAAATTGGAATACAGCACTGAAAACACGTGTTGAACGGCGAGCAACGAAGGGCGAAGATAAGTAGCGGGCCGTCCGCCTCGCCCGCCTATCTACCTTTCGCTCATTTAATTATTCATTTATTTACTCCTATATTCGTTCAGATGATTATTGGCTCTTAAACGATTCACTAATTCGATATTTGTTTACTCGAACGATAGGAAACACGAAAGAAACTATTGGCATTCAAATATGTGATTTCATACACTTAAAAAGGAGGATTTCTCCTCATTCTCCTACATTCTCTACGCTGGTTGGTTCTCTCATGCTCCAGGCGGTACTGCCAGTACTCTAAGTTGCAGAGTCTCCGGCTCAGTTCCTGCTTCTCAGGACCCTCTCCTATCGTCTCTAGAGCGTCCTTCACCATTTCCTTCTCTTCCAACAGGTCCAGTTCCCGTCGGCAAAGCTCTCGTATCTCCTCCACGAAGCAGAGGAATTCTCTGAGAATTCTGTCCATTTCTGGACTCTAATCCATCCCTAACAGTTCGATTGTCAGTTCATGAACGCTGGGACCCTTAGGGTGCCTAACGTTGATAAAAAGATCTTCATCAAAAGCCTTTGTTCTTAGTTCTTTGAGGAGAGCTGTGTAGGATGCCATATCAATTGTTGGTTTGGATAACAGGTGAAGGGTGAGGATTGCCATGTCTTAATTTCTATTTATAGCCTCAAAATGGGTTTCGAGAGTTATTAGGGAAGCAGTTTCATGAGGAGTTGTCCTTGGAAAGGAACACGACTTGCAATAAAGGCCTGAGCGTTCGTGGCCGGTGGTCAACAGTAAACCGTTGGAATGTGGAAAAGAAGCACTTGGGCAAACATTTGGAGTTCCCTAAAAGGAATATCCCGCATAGTTTATCTCCCGGCGGGAGGCGTACAATTAAAATTCATAGCAAAAGCAGTAAAAACATGGGGTTCTCGTTAAAAAAAAAAGGGAGAGACCCTTGGTACAAAGTTAATCTAAGGACTCCTCCTCGCCAAGGGGTCGTTTTTCGCTCGCCTGGATTCTCAACAGAGACGTCTTGTCGCCTTTCAAATTTATTCGAGGGGGAAATGAGACGTTACTTTTCTTCTCAAAGGCCGCCGTGAGCTCCCCATTGGCATGGTGAATTTGTCCTAAAGGTGAAAAAAAGGAAAAGATAAGCTGGTAGAAAATAGAAAGAACGAGAGGGGTAGAGGAGGAAGATTTACCAATCACGCGAGAGCAGTCTGAAACAGCGAGATGAGCCAGAAAGTTGATGACAGCCTTATGTTCAGGAGTGAGGGAGTCCTACGGTGGGTCAATTACTTGGCGCGCGCCCTGAGTCCAGTAGAAAGGAAATCGAGCGGTGCCATCTCTGTGCGTAAAAACCTCAGGATATTCGTGGGATACCATAACCCTAAAGAATTTTCGGGCTAAATCGATGGTGATGCTAGGCCAGATATGGTTGAAGCGCTGACGACCGGGCCTAGCTTCCAGGGAAACCCAGCTGCGTTGCGGGGAGGGCTGGACAGATACGCGATAGAAGTAAAAGAAGGTCGAAGGTTCAGGTTCCTGGTGAATCGCTTCACAAAGAATTTCGAAACACCGGAGGAAGGCCCAACTGTTGGGATGAAGTTGGCTAGGAGCCACATTGATATTGTGAAGAACGGAGCAGATAAAAGGGGAAAAAGGAAATTTAATCCTCAAATTTGTGAACATATACCCATACACGTAAAAGAAGTGGGGAGCACCCACGAAGTCGTCTTGAGGACGAAGCCAAGGGCGTTCAAGGGATGAGCAGGCACTGACATACATAAGTTTGTCAAGAGGCTTCTCATGACAAAATCCTTCGGATTCTGTGGAAATCTCCCAAATGGACGATTCCTTTTCTAAGCTTAACAGTTGGTTAGGCATTGTCCCGGCGGGCAAAGACCTTGCGACGGGAGTTCCTAAAGATTTCCAAGTCCTCGTTCGGAAGTCAATGACGTCTTTTTCTTCAAGAGGAACGCCTCCTGGAGGTGGCGGGAGAACGGGAGGAACACACCGTAGAGGGGTGGCGACGACGACATTACGTTTGGAACTTTTGGTCTGGCGCTTCGGAGTCATTGCAGAGGGAACGCAAGGAATAAAGGTTACTTTGACACTGGACAAGTTCGCGCAAAGGGGGGGGAAGCAAAGGTTCGTAATTGTAAAGGAATGAAAGGGGTTGTTAAGATAATGTTGTTTTAAGCAGGGAGTGACGTACTGGAGGAAACGTGTAAGAAGAAGTTGTGGACGGTTATCGAGAGATGTGGAGGAAAAAGAGAGGTTGTGCCCCATGACGTCAGAAAATGGCATGATTGCGGTTACGAAATTCTGGGGAGTGGGAAAGACACATTAAATGAAAGGCTGCAACGGTTGCTGCCGATTGGCTAAAATTTAAATTGTCAAAGTTGTGATGTGACTGGAAAGGACATGTCAAAGGTAGTGGTTGAGATTCTGTGAATTCACTGACCCTGGCGTCACTTCAAGGCACGACGCGTGGGATAGACACAACACGTGACAAAATATCATGATTCAGGGCACGTGCATAACTATGTTGGGGCGGGCGAACTAAAAGCCGTCGCCACAAGCCTGCCTGTGGACTTGGGTCGCCCGGAAGAAGAGGACGCGGCTGGAGGACCAAAGTGTTGATTGCAAAAGGATTTATTTATTAGGCCATGTTGGCCATTGTTTTTCGCTTCTAGATTTTAAGTTTTTAAGTTTTAGTCAGCATCCTTAGGGTTCTCGCCTTATTTCTTACTTAAAGACACACTTAGCTCTCATACTTCGAGCTCGGTGTCTTGTGGACTTGTGGACTGGGCGAGACCCCAGGGTCCCTCGCCCAGGAAACTCGAACTTGTGCGTGGGATGCGTCAGGACCTTGAGCCTCCCTTCCCAAGGCCCAACTGGCCCATTTAGATAGGATAAGGGCGCCAAAGCCCAACTCCACCTCTATAAATAGGAGGGGAATACCAATTGTAAGGGACTGATGACTCATTTGAGAAATAATAGCATTGAATTTCAATTACATGTTCTCTCTCTAAGCGGTTAGAGTTTATCTCTCTAAGCATTGATATCACTCTCCTCACACTTTGGGTACTACCTTCCCATTCTATGTTCTAGCACGGAACAGTCACGAAGAGCGCAATATATTAAAAAACAAATCTACTAATGAAACACTTTTGTTCCTAGTAATGGATTTTTTTTCGTTCAAATTAGAATTACTAACTATTTGTGTTGTCAATAACTTAATGACGGTTGAGGTCGTTAGTATCTTTTTTTTGAAAAGAGAAACATATCATAGATTAAAATAAAGTTCTAGGGAACAAAAACTCTCCCTTGTGAGTTTTAGAAAGTTCATAACAGAAACAGAAAAAAGAAAGCATGATAATACATAAAGCGGGTACATAAAGCAAAGCTATAAGAAACTAGAAGTAGCTAAGCAAGAGACAAAAGACTAGGACAATGAAAAGCAATCAGTAGTGAACATGATTTTCCTTAGATCAGCGTCCAATAACCTTAGAAACATATTAAACGTTCCTATCATCTCATAGACAAAGGAAGCTTTGCGTCTCAAAGCTCACTTGGCATCAGCCAAGTAGGATAAGTCTACAACTCATAGCATCATAACTCCAAAGAGTAGGAAACACCAGATTATTATATAGTAAAACCGAGGCAGCTAGACAAGGATCATATATAACATCAAAATCATCCTCTCATATCAGAACAGAACTTGCCTTGGACCATTAAGAGATCAACACATTGGCTATCAACATTTATAAGGAGAAAATATCAGATATAGACCTGCTGCAAAATGAGATTAATTCAGAATTTTGTCCAAATTTGATTGGTTCTATGAGCTCCTGATTTTGCCAGTTTATCAGCATGGTTATTTGCTTCCCTGTAAATGTGATTAACCCCAAGGCATCCCACATCAGACATCAGCATATCAATTTGTATTAAATCTTGATTAAGCTTCCATGGCCTGTTTTGGTCTGAATTAACCCACCCCACAGCGAGAGCAGAGTCCGATTCAATTATTAGATTCTCGACCTGAAATTGCTTGCAGAATAGTAAGGCATTTAAGATAGCTTTAACCTCTGCTTCATACGCCCATAGAACTCCAACAGCTGAAGAGAAAACCCCCATAATTCGTCTTGAGCAGTTTCTCAAAATCCCACCCCCACCAATTTGTCCTGGATTTCCAAAGGACGATCCATCCACGTTGAATTTTAGTACACCTTCCGGAGTAGGGAAACCAGGTTGTAGACCGGGAAGAAACTGCCCTTGATTTCAGCGAGATCACCTCAAAATTATGCAGGACAGAATTTACTCAGCTGTGGAGGCATTCTTATGGGCCTCGGGTTTGAAGGTAAACTTTGAGAAAACCCAACTTTTTGGCTGCAATATCGAATCAGATAGGGTGTTGGAGATTGCCAACCGTTTGGGGGTGAGTTGTGGGAACTTTCCAATTCAATATGTTGGCGCATCATTGGGTGCCAATCCAAGGCGGAGAAGTTTCTAGGAACCTGTAATAGGAAAGATGAGATCAAAGCTCACATCTTGGAATTCCAGATTCCTCTCGCAGAGTGGCAGATTAGTTCTTTTGAGAGACGCAATTTCCTCCATACCAGTTTATTATATGTCTGTGTTTAAAGCACTAGTGGGCGTGGTAGGGGAATTCGAAAAACTGATGCGGTCGTTTCTGTGGGGAAGTGATCAAGGGAGGAAAAGAATCTCTTGGGTGGCATGGGAGCAAATCTGCAAAAGCCAACAATTAGGTGGACTTGGCCTTGGTTTCTTAGGGTGGAAGAATAAAGCGTTGCTCTTGAAGTGGGCATGGAGGTTTGGCAAGGAAAAAGAGGCATTTTGGAGGAAAGTTGTGTGTTCTAAATATGGCTGGAATGAAAATGCCTTGGTCCTTCATCTGACGGTGGACGGATTCTCAAATTGCTCATTGCTCATTCTGGATTTATTGAAAAATCTGCTTGCTGATGAAATCATGGCTAAAGCTTTTAGAGAATCCCTCCTCTGCAAGCTAGGTTCAGGGAAACACATTCGCTTTTGGCTTGATCCTTGGGAGGAATCTGTACCCTTGAGAATAATGTTCCCTCGACTTTTCGCCATAGCTTCAAATAGGAATGTAGTAATTCGTGATATTGGAAGCTTCATTGGCCGGAAGTGGCTTTGGGCGGTGGAGTTTAAAAGACCATGCTTTGGGTGGGAATTGGAAGAAAAAACTAGATTGTTTCAATTCATCAACGTTGTCCTTCCGAGTCAGGGGGAAGATAGTATTTTTGTGGCTTGGTGATCATCTTGGTGGCTTCTCGGTTAAGGCCATTTACAATCTAGCAGAGTCCAAAATCTTGGGAGCTGATCCTATGGTTATATCAAAGAGAATTAGAAAGGTTACACCCCCTAAAGTCGCTATCTTTCTTTGGCAAGCTGTTTTAAACAAGATAGCAGTTAAGGAAAACTTGATGAAGAGGGGCATGGTGGTAGAGAATATGGGACTTTGCAGCGTTTGTGGTATTTGTACAGAATCTACTAGCCATCTCCTTCTACACTGTGACAAGATTTGGGCCCTTTGTGTAACGCCCCAATTTCTAAACCGGTGATCACATTAGTAACCCAAACAAATATGGGGACTAACTCGGGGTTTTTTTTTCTTTTCCAAAAGGTGATGATTTTCGAAAACACAAAGCCCACTATCACCCAAGTAATGGCCCGAGAAGTTCCCAGGAAAGCTGGTTGGGCACAATGCCGCATTAAAAGCCCTTCTTGCCTTAGACAGAACAACCCGAGTTCTTTCTTGAACTCAAATGGGGTTTTTTAATTTTATTTTAAAAATCATTTTCACAACTGATTCATTATCTTCAAGTTCAAAAACTCGTCGTTTGCTTTTATCTTAATCGATTCAAAAACCTTATCCTTTGGTCATTTTCAAAACTTATCCAACAACGACATTCAAAACTTTAAACGGAATAGTTATAATAATAATAACAAAATAACCCGATAAAACCTAATTAAGAACCACTAGCGCATAGTTCAGATAAAAATATCGACGTACGACAAAAATAAAAACCATGATTTAAAACGAAATTCATAAATAAAAGTTATGTTCTTCAACCAATCAGCCCAAGAAACTCCTCACGCAAGTGTCGATCTTTTGGGTCGCCACGTCAACAATCCACACCCAACTCGTCGCTCTCGAGAGGTTAATTTCCACCACTTGGCTCTCCATCGTCTAAAGCGTTAAGCGCCCACATATTCAAGTAGCAACCATTAAGGGTTAGTCTCGAAATTCAAAATCAAACAAGATATCAAATTTCAAATTCAAAAAAAAATCAAAGATAAGATAGCAACAATTTAAATTCAAAAGATAAGATAACAACAATTTAAATTCAAAATTTAAGATAAGATAACAACAATTTAAATTCAAAATTTAAGATAAGATAACAACAATTTAAATTCAAAATTTAAGATGAGATAACAACAATTTAAAAGTCTTATCCTTATCAATAACAACAAACTTCATAATTTTAAATTTTAAGGATAGACAATTGACAACTTATCAATCATTCAAACATATAGGGTTAGTCCTAATGCCTATATGCTTCTACCAAAATGGATCGATCAAGCCTCACAAGGCTAGACGACTTCGTCGTCAAGTAATTCAAAACACCTCCACGAGGTGGGACAATCGCATGGGACAAATAACCATCACATTGCCACTTCAAATTCAAGCTCTAATGCTCAAGTTAGCCAACAAATTTCGTGACCCATGGTCACATATATCAACAAGGGATGTCGTTTTTTTTTCAAATTTCTATTCAACAATTTGACAATTTTCCAAATTTGCCATCTTAACATGTATCCAACAAATTTTATGTCATAGGCATACATCAAACAATACAATAGCATAGCATGCAAGCAACAACAAACGCCTCAACACCTTCATCTTAAATACCATGCAAAAGAGAGAGAGAGAGACATGCAGACTCACGCACTAGTAAAAAGACTACCCTTACCTTCTCAAGTTGTATTGCATGTAATGACAACCTACCAAAAGAACATTAACATCGTTAATAAAGGTTCTCATTCAAGTAATTACCCCCTCCCTAATACCCCAACCCACGGAACCCACGGCTACTACAAGGAAGGAGGATAGAATTTTTCTTCTTTTTTGTTTGCAAACCTGATTTCAAAACCCTAGCCCCTTAATGAACCCAAAACATCTCTTTTTGAAAAGTTAAGATCTTTTTAACCCCTTGAGTAAAAAAAAACAGAGAGATTACTCCTCTCTAAGTTTCACTTTTAGTAAAAGATCATACGAGACATGTTTAATCCCAACCCTACGAAGTATGATCAAGATCAAAACTTAGGAGGCAAACTACTAACCTTGGACAAGGATGAAGTTGATATGAGTATGCCAAGGTGAGAGGGGGGTTTCAGCCCAAAGGAGGAGAGCTCTAAGGTCCTAGAAGTCTCAAGTGTTTTTGGTTTTTGAGTGAAGGTATCAGCTAATGTGGTTTTGTGACTTTTGCCTTCAGTTAATGCTCTATTTATAGAAGAGATTTAACCAACCTTCCCCCTACTAAGGAGCTGGACCAAAAAAACCTTGGGGGTTGTTATATCATGTTTAAAAACGCCCTTTGGTTCATTCTTAGGTCTAGGTCCAAACTCCACCTTATTTCCCTTTGAAATTACTTGATAGATATATAAAATTATCTTTTAAAAAACACTAAATTAATTAATTAATATGTAACTTAATAAAACTGATTCTATTCAGTTTCCATAAGTCTATAACTCTTCTAGAAGCCTCTCCCAAAGTCCTAGAATCAAGGTAGGTTAATTACTTGCACCCCAAGCAACAAAAACCCAAAAAAATGCTAAATAATCCAAATAAATAGGAAAAATCCGAAATTAATTTCCTTTAAGTCAAGAAATGGGTCACATGCATTCAACAAACTTCCTTCAGCTTCTAGAAGTCTTCCCACAATTTTAAAAAAAAACATATCTCCTATTTTCTTGAATTTTAAAGCCTAAAATATGATTAAATGCTCACTTTAATTGCTAAAAACCATAAATCCGAATTTCAACCTATTCCCTACTCCCAAGGGCTTTTAGTTGCCCCTAAAAATTATTTATAAATTTTACTAACTCAAATTTCAAATTTTCCCATGATATGTTAAAGATATAAACTTCAATTTACCTTAAAGACTCAAAAATTGCAAATTGCGAATTTCTTTGTGAAAATAATTAATTTTTTTAAAATAAATATTTTTGAGTAACTTCAGACCCATTATAATTTTATTTGAATTTTTCATCAACTTCTCTATTTTCAAAAGATTTATCCTAATTTTATACAAAAGCCCTCAACAATTCTAAATTAAGCTTTAACCCTATTTTTCTCTCTCCTAGTCACCAATATTGGGAACCACGAAATTTATCCCTATTATCAATTTTATTTTTATTTAAATGACTCATAAGATTAATTAAATAATTAACCTAAGTCTATTTCTAAATATTATGCATTTCTGTCGTTTTACTGACAACTAATTACATAATATTATTCACTGTTGTTTTCCTACGTCAAACCAATGTTGTTCACAACAACAACACAACGTCAACAACAAGGGTGTTGTCCTAAAAGCCTCCACTATGTAAGCATGAAATACACAAAATTTTCACATTGACGACAACAAAGAATGAGTCGAAAGAAGTTAATCTACGGAAAACATACAACAACCAAGATCAAACAATATAGTTATTATCATAATAATATACTTATTTCGAAATAACCTATTAAATAATTTCAAGGTCTTACACTTTGGAGTATGATTCTATCTCAGGAGGGTATGGTATGGTGTACACATAGAAACCTAGAGGAATTGATGATTGAATGGAGCTCACTTTGTCGCATTTCTGATCAGCTGTTGTGGGACCTGATCCCGTTTGCCCTGTGCTGGAGTATTTGGCTCGAGAGAAATAACCTCATATTTCATAATGCAAGGTTTATTACAGAGAATATTTGGGACCTTCACATATCACGAATAGCATGGTAGATTAAGGCATGGTGGATTACCTGGATAAAAACCTGTATCTCTACGTCCTCGATTGCGGTTCTTGTGAATGGTTTACCGTCGGATTTCTTGGAAAATCTTTGCGCATTGGCTGTAACATGGATGCCTCGGATGTTGAGAGTGAAGCTCGGGTGTATGGGTGGACAGTGGGCAACTTACCAATCACATATCTTGGCACCCCCCTCGGGGGCAACCCGAGGAGAGTTGCCTTCTGGGAACCGATGATGTTAAGCTTAGAAAGAAAGGGCGAACATATAATTCTAAGTATATGTCCCTAAGCGGGAGGCTCGTCTTGTTAAAGGCTGCTCTCAATGCAATCCCAATTTTCTGGATGTCTATTTACCGTGCACCAGTGAGTGTCATTGCTGAAGTTGAAAAAATATACCGAGCCTTCCTATGGGGGGGTGAGGGAAGGGAGAAAAAACGGTGTGGATCTCATGGGAACTGATTTGCAAGGCTAAAGTATTGGGAGGTCTAGACCTGGGACACATTGGGTGAAAAAATAAAGCATTATTGATCAAGTGGGCATGGAAGTATGGTGCGGAGGGTAAAAGCGTATGTAAAAGAGTAATTGCAGCAAAATATAATCTGAGCAACAGTGAACTGTTGTTGCACTTGGCATCGATGGATGGCAAAAACTGGTCAATGGTGATGCGTGACACTATAGGGATCTTAAGAGAAGACACAATGCTGGCAAAGGGATGGAAGGAGCAAGTAGTTTGCAGGGTCGGGAATGGGGGAAAAATTCGGTTCTGGTCAGATCCTTGGGTGGACACCGTACCTCTTTGCCAAAGCTTCCCAAGGATCTTCGGTATGTGCAACCAGAAGAATGGAACGATAGCTGACATGGGACTGTTCGTGAGGGGAAAATGGCACTAGGACATTGATTTTAGACGACAGTTCTTCGATTTGGAGCTGGAGGTATATGCTGCATTCGAGTTGGCCATAAACAAAGTCTTCCCAGCCGAAAACAAAGACGATGCCATTTTCTGGTGTGGGAATCAAGGTGAATATTTCTCTGTCAAAGACTTGTGCACTTGGGCTGAAGGAAGGGTATCCCAGGATGCTGATTTTATTGTCTCGGAACATGCGAGAAAAGTGGTACCCCCTAAGGTTAGCCTTTTATTTTGGCAAGTGTGCTTTGATAAAATTGCTTCTAAAGTGAATCTTATTAAGAGAGGCATTATTGAGCCAGAGGAAGGTAAGTGCGTGATATGCAGGGTGCATGATGAATCTGTTATACATCTCTTTCTCCATTGCTCTAAGATAAGTGGTCTATGGTATCATATTATGGAGAGGGATGGTATAGCTTGGTCCATGCCAAATTCAATGTCTGTAGTGGCTAAGGAATGGCCTATGTTGGCTTCCAAATCTGATCACAAGGTTTGGGAATTAACCCCTTTCGCCATGTTTGGGCTGTGTGGACTGCTAGAAATGCAAAGATTTTCAGGGGGAAAGAGGTGAACTCAAATGAAATCTGGGATTCTCACTTGCTGAAACTATCATGGTGGATTAAGAGCTTATGGAAAGCATGCCCATACGACTCAAGCCACATTATACAGAACATCTGCGATATCAGGTTACCTTCCAAGACTAAGCCCCCAAGAAGTTGGTCTTGGTCTCCTCCAACAACGGGGCTGCTGAAATGCAATGTTGACGGTGCCTCCAAGGGGAACCCAGGTCCGAGCGGGATTTTCAAAGATGAGAACAGGAAAATTATGGGATTTTTCTCACTTAATTCAGGCCACGGCTGGGCTCATGAGGCAGAGGTCAGAGCTATACTAAATGCTCTCATATTTTGTCAAGAATTTCTACTGAGAAACATAATCTTGGAGAGCGACTCAAAGTTGGCAGTGGGTTGGGTTGGCTCTAGTGAGAACAGACCTTGGAGACTATTAAATGAGCTAAACCATATTGACTTTCTCATTCAAGAGGTCAATTGTGTTGAAGTCAGGCATATCTTCAGAGAAAACAACGAGGAGGTTGACCTCTTGGTGAACATTGGGTTGTTCTCTTTTTTGTCATTTTAGTTTCAAGTCATTGGCCTGGAGATGAAAACCGAGCCTGTAGGTTGGACTTTGATTTGATTCATTTTGTTGTCTGGTGTTATGTACCTTTGGGACACTTTTTCTCACATGGGAAAGCTTGTTCCCATGGCCTTATTTCCTTATCAATGGAATTTCATTTTAACTTTCAAAAAAAATGTAAATGCTAATTCAATAATTAAATTAAATGAATGAGAGAAAAAAAATTAATTTGTTATGCTAAGAGCATAAAAAGTAAAACTTCTTATATAAGAACCTAGTTCTTATTTTGAAGAACTAAGAACTCCATGTCATCCCCTCCAGTGGTTAAGAACTCAGTTCTTAGTTCTTAACTAAAAAATAAGAACTAAGAACCTTGCATTGGAGATGCTCTAAGGAGATTAATAACGATGGATACTTGACTGTCGGTGATTTTTCTTTACTAACAACCTTTAGGGCTTACCAACGATTTTGGTTTGTCGGTAACAGTAGTTCTCATTTTTCTTGTAATCAATGTCATATCTGCAAATTATTTTCATATATACCAAAAAAAGTGTGTGCAAATGTATTTTAGACAGAGGTTAGATGAAATGTTAACTATATTCATTGAGTCATATCTCGAACTTTTTTCTTACTTGAGACTCAGTATTGGACGTTGATAGAGTTAAAAATGTTACTGAAAATGATCATTTGAAAATTGAGAAATTAATATGCGAGAATGTTCCAACGGTTTAAAATTGCTTATGTGACATGAAATGATAGCAGATTTTTATGATGTAGCAACTCCACATCTCAATTTCAGATTTAATATACTATTAAAATAAGACATGCACAATACATGAGAGCGAGAACATATAATTACTTTGTAAGATGATTGAGAGATTAGAAAATAACATACTAAGCATAATAATAATAATAATAATAATAATAATAATAATAATAATAATAATAATAATACTTTTGTAATGACATGGTATCAGAGTCATATGTATTATCTATGCTTCAAGCTGAATGGAGACACTTGCGTACGTAAGGGTATTTTAAGAAAGAAGTACAACAATATAAAAATCATTTTATGTGCTTTTACCCAGCAGCCTGAGCTTTTGGGATAGATGATTCAATGCATGAGCTAAGATCATTTATGTGTTTCAAACATTTCTGTATGACATATAGAGGACTCAATTGGGAACCGAAGCCAACTATTAATCACTTACAAGGCTCATTTGAGGCCTAGCTCTTGGTGCACGTATGATACAACGTGTGGCTGCTAAGACCATCCTTTCCATCTCGTCAAGATCATAGCTATCACCCAAACTAGGATCCAACAACTGTGAAACCTTCCCACTATTCAGAATTGGACTTGCTAGCAAAAGAAGTTTTTCCATTACTTTTCCCCCAACACATATGCTGTGAACATAAGAAGTAACTGAGATGCATGACCATAATGTTAACAGAGACATACCCACATGACAAGGCTCTCTTGCCCTTTGGGATAATCACCTCTTATTGGATTTCTCCCTGAAAGAAGCTCAAGAAGCATGACCCTGAATGCGTAGACATCAATCAATCTTATCGTTAACTTTACCATACATGAAGTATTTAGGAGGCAAGTAACTGCATAAATGAAATTGATACATAACTTAGAACCATTCTAAATACAATTTCTAGAAATGAGGGAGTTCAAAGTACAAACCCAAAGGTTCCGGCAACATCTGTGCAGGTTATAACGACGATGTTGATGCCCACTTAGCAAGTCCATAGTCTGAAAGCTGTGTAAAATTAACAAAACTGCATGAGGCTTCACATGTACAAATAACAGAACTGCAGATTAGAAGATGGAAAAGCTTCTTCATCAAACTTTTCAGATGCTTCGGAAGCGTTAACTTCTAACCTTGCCCACTTGATCACATCAGCACCACCTTCAAGGAGCTTTCTGATTTGTGGTCCAGAGGAACAATGTGAATTTAACAGTGAGATATTGAAATGAGACTACTTGGTAATTGTTCAAATAAGAAGATGAACTCAAAATTTATGCTATTTGAATTCAGATATTCCATGATAAAAGCATAAGTAAAGCATAAAGACCATATCATTATCCAGAAGGAAAAAATATGATCCTAAAGTTAAACGGTTAATAAGTATAATATAGCTTTTGGGATAGTTGGTACATAACATGATATTAGAGTCTTATGCATTATTGATGCTTCATGCCAAAGAAAGTAGTACAACAATATAAAAATCATTTATGTGTTTTAATTAATAAACACAAATTAATTTTTCAATTTTGAAAATGTAAAACTAACAGATATTTTATTTATTTATTTTTTTGAAAAATTAAATTTGTTAATATAAAACACTTTTAGTTGTTAAAATTGTACTTCTACGTTGCACTTCCCAATTTTCACGTTACAATTAAGATAACCCATATTTCTATTTTTCTATAACATTTCTCAAGTCTTAGTAGTATATACTATATTTGTACAATTTTGTTGGGCCTAAGGCATTTGCCTTCATGGTCTAATCCATTACACGGCCCTTAGCGGTGGCGAAGGGTGGTGGTGGCAGTGAGTGGTGGTGTTTACGGAAGTGGAGCTAGTGGTGGCAGCGATATCAGCAACAGGAGTGGTGGTGGTAGTTGTGGCAAGTAGTTTATACAACAGAATCTTATTCATTTTAATATATAAGAGTAGATTGATGTATTGTACCAAACTAACCCTTATTATCATGATTTTAAATGTTAATATCTTATATGTACAATTTTTATCCTAAAGATTTTTTTAATTAACATTAGCATCTTAGGTTTTTTAGGAAATATTACATAAAAATAACTTTAAATATATTTTTCTAATAAGGTGGTTGTTTGAACGTATAGGTCAAAAGTTTAATCCTTAAGAACCACACTTTTAGATAGATTTTTGATCTCAACCACACCCGTGTCAAAATTGTGAGAGCATTTTAACACACAAAAAATCTAACAAACATTTATACCATTGAAAATTATAAAAAGTTAACAAATAGAGTACTCTTAAACAATTTTCAGATATAACAAAAGTCACCCGTGCATTGCACGGGTTACTCAACTAGTTGTTATATATTAACTCGTTGTTATCCATAAAAACGGGCAATGAAATGTTTTTTTCTTACATCGAAAAGATAAATAGTTAATATTTAAAAAAAGGTTTAATCCTCTACTTGGTCCCTGTGGTTGTGTGGCCGTCTGAAATTAGTCCCTCCCCGGAAAATCTGAAAATCTAAGTCCTCGTGTTTTGGAAAGTGTTTTAGAGATACAACTTTCCAAACACGAGGACTTAGATTTTCAGATTTTCCGGGGAGGGACTAATTTCAGACAGCCACACAACCACAGAGACCAAGTAGATGATTAACCTTAAAAAAAATGATCTACGTGAACAAATAATAATTATTGAGAGAAAATATCTACGCTAATATATTTAAAAACTAGATAAAGAATAGCCTTTTCAACCATTTTTTGGTATAACAAACGGCTATATTTTCCATGACTCACTGTTGAAACCCTAACACACCCACTTTCGATTTTTCTCTTCTACTTTGCATTCATTGATTAATTCAATGACATTCTTCTTCCTTAATCTTTCGTCTTTCGTTTCCAGTTACCGTTCATTGTTTTATCCGAAAATGGGTCGCGCCAAAGCAATCATGAAGCGAATTCAAGATAACAGAGTTCGTAAAACAACGTTCTTGCACAGAAGAAAGGGGTTACTCAAGAAAATGTCTGATTTTTCCACCATTTGTGATTCTCAATCCAATGCGTGCCTCATTGTGTATGATGGTGATGGTGCCCATGATTCCACACCTGAGATTTGGCCCCAAAACCCTACAGTGGTACACTCGGTTCTTCAAAAGTATGAGTGTGAGAAGAATAACAAGACTACTCCTGTCATGAAATTCGAACTTGAAGAATTTTTTGAGACAAAGAAGAAGAGTGTTGAAGATGAGATTGCCAAAGTGAAAAAAGAAATCATCAATCTCAAGTTTCCCACTTGGGACCCTATTTTTCTGAGTCTTGGAAAAGAGAGGTTGGGGCCACTCATTGCTGAATTGGATGCTAAGATCAGTGCTTGTGATCAAAGGGTTAACTTGTTAAAGGGCATGCAAGAAAGTGAAGTGATCAACGCAAACATGGCTCAAGAGGAAGAAGATATCTCTGAAACCCATGTTATCTCTGCTCCTATTAGTCCAGTTATTGATGGAATGGTGGATTCTACTGAACAAGTAAATGGGCATTTGGAATGTACAAATCAAGTTATTGATGAAATGGTGGATTCTACTGATCAAGTTAATGGGACTTTGGATTGTACAAATCAAGTTTTTGAGCCAGTGGATTCAGATAGTGGGCTTGAGGAGTGGGCTTGCAAATTTCTTGAGAGTGATTATTGGGCTAATCAACAAGGTGAACCAGTGGATTCGGCTAGCGGGCTTGAGGATTGGGCTTGCAAATTTCCTGAGAGAGCTAATCAACAAGGTGATGATTTTCTGTGGTGGTTTGATGAATCTGATGAAGATCTTTTCCAGAATACTCCTTTCAGTTGCAGGATCAATGAATAGATTTTAAATATATTAGTATTATTGGAGGAAATTGGGGTTTATTGGGGTTTTATTCTTTGAGGTTTGCTGTCTTAGCAAGGATTGTTTTATAGGGATTTTGCAAATGTGCAGTGTTGTTCTGCTTATTTCCTGTTTGGGTGCTGTTTTGGACTGGTTTTCTTGTGGTGATCCTGCACAATTTTTAGGATGTTTTTATCCAAATTGAGAATGATTGTTTCTCAATGCCATTCTTTCAATCTATATATGTTTTAAATTTAAGCTCTGTCATTCAAGATCTTGAATTAGATTTTGAGTTTCAAGCCTTTGAATGTTTTCTATATCATTTTTCTGTATTTCTAGTTTTGTTTGTTTTTCTTTTTTTAATTTGTCATACTTTACAAGTGTGGAAAGAGAACTTATAAGCAAGTTATCTGTAAAGCTTAAAGAACCTGATAGCAAAAACACATTCAAGTCCAAAACACAAATTGTTCTTCTTCTCCTTGATTTTTATATATCAGAACGAGCTTCTTCTCCTTGATTTTTATATATCAGAACGAGAGAGAGAGAGAGAGAGAGAGAGAGAGAGAGAGAGAGAGAGAGAGAGAGAGAGAGAGAGAGTGAGTGATATTTTAGATTTTAGTTTCTGGTTTGGTAATTGGTATTGTGTTTTGTCTTAATATATAAGAAGTTAGCTATTTCAATTTGTGGAGTCTTTGCTGTTATCTTCAAGTAAAGTGATATGTGAAGAGTCTTTCTATGTATGCCTGTCTAATCAGATTTTGTCAGCGGTTTTAGCAACGATGGTGAATGAGTTTAGTTTTTGCATTCATTTTTCAGGGTATTGGTATTAAGGAAAGGTATTACCTTGTGCTGAGACAGAAGCTTTGAGGGTTCTTTGTCAATTTTTTATTTTAGAGCTTTTGATTTCTATCTGGGGCCTGGAGTTTGGAGGTATGGATCTATATTTTCTATCTTATCCTCTTCGAAAGACAATTATGTTTTTATTATTAAATCAAAATTTTTATTATATTTAGTCCGTTAACAAAGATGTTGGAAAAACACCAGGTATGGGGTATTTTGTCTCTCAGAATCATGATGTTGGAAAAAGTGCCGACTTGACTGATATATAGGGTTGTGTTTGCAGAGCTTGATAGGTGAAGATGCTAACATATGGAGAATCCAGAATTCACTTTAAGAGGGTATTGCAAGTCGGGACTGTGTGATCCTGTTAATTCCTCACCATGATGTTTTGTCATGCTTTATTATGTAATCTGTCATTCTCAGTAAAATCTTGGTTTTTTTTGCTGTAAATTTTATAGGGCTTTTCCATAGGATCGAGATGCACATATTGAAAGCATTTTGACAGAACATTGCAGATCGATGAACTCTTACATGTGACATGGACGGATCTCTAACCTTTTCATGGATCACGAACATGGAACTTTGAGCTCCATCAGATATGGTCGGTTCATGCTTCCTGAATCTGGGTTTTGCTGAAATGAGGGGTTCGTATTATTATTTCCTTCCCTGACACAAGGTGTTTGGATTTCTGGTCTTAAGCATAGTTTTATTCAGTCTGGTCATATTCATATCAGCTAATTTCTCTTGCTGCAACTCATAACTATAGTTAGCCTTGCCTAATGCTAATCATCTTGCCTTCGCTTGGGCAGCCTGAAGATCTGTATATCTCAAGACTGAGAGATCAAAGATGATATGTCTAATGGAGGAGAAAAAACCTGAAGAGAGGAAAAGCTCAAGCTCTGTTTGAGGTGAGTTTCTGTTTGATTACTGGAGCATCCTTATTTTGATCATCTTCAATGGTCTAAGTGTTGCTTAAAACTAGCTATAAGAATCGTGCAATATCATGAAGCTAACATCTCCATTAGATTTACTATCATTGGTTCTCAGGCCAGTTCATTGCTGGTTTTGTACTTTACTTTATATTAATCATCATTCAAATTCATTTTTGCAGCTTCCTCAACCACCAACATTGCTAGCTTTCCTTTCTTTCATTGCACCATTTTTTATTTTACCCTATTTTAGTCTCATCTTCTCTTTCGGTTGGCCAGAATAGGAACTTACATGCTTTCTTTGTGTTCGTTTGTTTTTTTCTTATCAGATTTTGTGTTCATAGGTCAACTTCGAGATCGACAAAGCAATTAGAGTGTGCAAAGTACTGTTTTATTTGAAATCTTGGTACACATCTGAGTTCACATTAAATTCATTGAGCTTGCTTACATTAGTTTATTTTGCTTTATGATAAAATGTTTTAGTGTTTTAATACAAAACAGTGAAGTCCACACACAAATGAATAAATAAAATTTGAAAGCTAGGAAAATACGAAAGAAATTCCTATGAAGTTTCTTAGTGGGCTTTATAGGCTGTCTATCTGGTGATCTTTTACTGTGATGTGCAAAGACAAGTGTGCTATGAAAACAAATAGAGATGTTATTTGAGATTATTTATTTGAAGGATAATATTGATCTTCTTCATCTTATAATTCCATTGCTTCTATATTTTTAGGTATGTACATAGTTACCAAAGCTATTTGTGGAACTATGCAGCAAGTACAAGGGTGCAAAGATATGGTAATGTGATCTTCAATAGTTTTCAATGACCACAGTGTTTTCACGGTCATTGTAACTTTAAATTATAGAAATGCTTAACTTTGTGCAGGTTCGCTTTGTGTTGTGTGATCTTTCTTTTCAATGCTTAACAAATTTCCTGGTTCCATTTGTTTGGATTTTCAAGTGAATCAAGTATTCTAATGTGATTGCAGGATGGGGAACTAAGGAGGATCTGATCATATCAATCTTGGGTCATCGGAATGCTGCTCAAAGGAAGCCTATCAGGGAAACTTATGCTGAAACTTATGGAGAAGATCTTCTCAAGGCCTTGGACAAAGTTGACTAGTGACTTTGAGGTACAGAAAAGTGTAGGTCAAATAGTTATGAAAGATCTAAAACCAAACCAAGATGGTATGTCTTTAGACATGATTTGTGAAATGAGTCACATCATTGTTTAGATCCTCATAATCAAACCCAACTGATTGGTAAAGGCCTTTATTGAAGTTGTTGTTGATACCTGTGGATGTACCTGTACATGCCTAGATGTGCAATATTTAATTGATCGTGCAACATATCACACTGATTTTATCTTAAAGCCTAAGTCATGGTTAATTGAAGTTTAAATACATTGGTATAGTTAAAACCTAGCTTAAGGGCCAACTAGCCAAGAAGACTTAATAAGCTGATTAACCGTGTGACATGATGTCAAATTGTTTCGTAATGAGAACTGATTATATCACTAAATGCATATTATTTTGAGTGTATATAACTGATATGCACTATGAATTTTCTCCTCACTAGAGGCTGGTTCACGTTTAGGCCCTTGATTCTGCTGAACGTGATGCATTTTTGGCAAACGAAGCAACTGAGAGATGGACTTCAAGCAATCAGGTGCTGGTGGAAATAGCCTGCACTAGGTCCTCTGAACAATTGTTTGTTGCGAGACATGCTTATCATGCTCTTCATAAGAAGTCTCTTGAGGAGGATGTTGCTCATCATACAACAGGGGACTTCCGTAAGGTACTGATTCTTTACCATAAACTTTAACAAGTTGAAATGAACATTGAAGACTCATGTTGCTTATATGTATAATTCTTGGCTTATAAACGGTAAATATATAACATATCTTCACAAAAAAAGAACTCCTTAAATGGTCTCTCAAGAGTGTTTTTTAGTGAATTAGAAATGGTTAGGAGGTTAGTTGTATATTGTCCCAAGTTATGAGATGTGTACGTATGTATCTTCAGCTTAAGGGCCCAGGCAAAAGGTGAAAAATCCGGATACAGTAGGGCCACCAGTTTGGTCACCCAAACCTACAAAATCTAACGACGCTGGATCATTGAAGGCTTTCTTTGTCCATCTTCATCTTATTTGTTTCTGTTTTTTCTATCTTTAATGATTTTTTCCTGTTAATATTATTGATGTATGACATACTAGATTTAAAAGCATAGCCCTTATTTCACCAGAGAGGGTTTTATCTTTAATAATTTATCTTTAATGAATTTGACAAATTATGAGGGTTTTGTATGTATTATTTGGTATTGATATTGTTCATTCTTTTCACCAGAGACCTACACTCTGTTACTTGGAGTTGGAGATTTGCAAGTTCTGTCTGTATCAGATTTGGGTTTATTCCTCTTCCGTGTTCAGTGTCATTGCACAAAATGAATATAAAAAGCTTGCAAAGGAGATTCCCAACAGAAAATAAATAGAATTTACTTTACTCAATCTGCATCTGGATTGTGCAGAATTGACTATTCTTTATCATCTTGACTATACTCAATTTGTATCTGCTGTCAAGGGTTTTACAATTTCTTCTTTTTCTATTTCTATTTGGATTGTGCAGTGGATCAACTGATAGAAACATAAGCATTTGGAAGAGAGATGCTTTTGGGTGAAAGAATTAGATCAGAACGCAATGGTATTTTATTAGCTCTTCAATTATTGAATATGTCTCTTTTGCTTCAATGATTATGGTCATGTAGATTATTTCCTATCTAATATGATTTTTCATCTTCAATTAGTGCAGCATGTTGACACCACTGACTCTACTATGCTGCCAGCTGAAGAATCACAAAAGTGGTTGAGCAGAAACTTTTATTTTTCCTTTTCTCAACAAGTTTATGTTGCTAGGTTCATATGAAATGCTATTGGGAGAGGAAATGTCAGAGCCGAGATAGAGATGGAATTGGAAGCTCAACTAGAATAATAGAATTTTGAGATCATGTTTCTTGGAACAACTTCGCTGTGAGGATTTTGTTTTTCTAAGTATTTTGTATAGTGAACTTATGTTTGCTCATTTATCAAACAATCTTCTGGGTTGTAGGTTGTCTCTGATTTACATTTCCAGCTTTTTGTTGAACACTTTGTGGTTTTAGTTCAATGCAGAGAATGTTTTCTATATCATTGTTCTGTATTTCTAGTTTTTTTGTTTTTCTATTTTTAATTTGTCATACTTTACAAGTGTGGAAAGCAAACTTATAAGCAAATTATCTGTAAAGATTAAAGAACCTGATAGCAAAAACACATTCAAGTCCAAAACACAAATTGAAATAAGCAATTAATGGTAAATTTGTAAATGATGATCATTATGTTCCTAGATACAACTTTTTCATCCTTTCTTTTTGCCACGATAACAGATTACAACTTGATCAGATTGAGAATTTTAGATCAACAACAAAGAGTAACTCACCCTACAATTACAAGACAATTATGGAGAGGAGGAGGATACACACAAACAACCTCTCATGAGTCTCATCCTAAACCCATCTTTAAAGTTCCATATTCATTAAGATAATGGAACAGGCATCACAAAAAAATAGTTTATTTACAATTTCAAAGGATTAACATAAAATATATGTTTCTCGGAATTGAATTCCCTGCAGTCAGCAATTCATACATGCAGTCACTGAAACTGAGCCGTCGGATTTTGATCAGACAGTTTAATAAAAACTATGAGCTGACTGATTTGAATCGTATGGACAAGTTATGGTGGATGTGTGAATGTAGGATATCATGACCACAGGTTATGCTAGGGGTTTTCTCAATCAAAGCTTGATGAGCGGCTCCACCTGCCTCCCAAGTAGTCCTCCAATGAAACATTCTGATCAACACTGCGCATGGAGAGTGAGTCATCCTCCACATCAAGCAGTGCAAGATTCATATGTGACTGCAGATTAGGAGATGGAAAAGCTTCTTCATCAAACATTTCAGATGCTTCGGAAGCGTTAACTTCTAGCCATGCCACTTGATCACATCAACATCACCTTCAAGGAGCTTTTTGATCTGTGGTCCAAAGGAACAAATGTGAATTTAACAGTTAAATAATGAAATCAGACTACTAGGTCATTGTTCAAATAAGAAGATAAACTCGAGATTTATGCTATTTGAATTCAGGTATCCCATGATAAAAGCATAAGCAAAACATGAAGGCCAGATCATTATCCAGAAGGACGAAAAAAAGATCGTAAAGTTGAACTGCTAACAAGTATAATATAGCTGTTGGGATAGGTTGTTCATGTCATGGTATCAGAGTCGTATGTATTATATATGCTTCAAGCTGAATCGAGACACTTGCGTAAGGGTATTTTAAGAAAGAAGTACAAAAATATAAAATTCATTTTATGTGTTTTTACCCAGCAGCCTGAGCTTTTGGGATAGATGATATCGTTTATGTGCTACCAACATTTCTGTATGACATATAGAGGACTCAATTGAGTACCAAAGCCAACTATTATTCACTTACAAGGCTCATTTGAGGCCTAGCTCTTGCTGCAGTCTGATACAAAGTGTGGCTGCTAAGACCATCCTTTCCATCTAGTCAAAATCATAGCTATCACCCAAACTAGGATCCAACAACTGTGAAACCTTCCCACTGTTCAAAATTGGACTTGCTTGCAAAAGAAGTTTTTCCATTACTTTTCTCCCAACACATATGTTGTGAACATAAGAAGTAACTGAGATGCATGACCATAATGTTAACAGAGATATACCCACATGAAAAGGCTCTCTTGCCCTTTGGGATAATCACCTCTTATCGGCTTTCTCCCTGAAAGAAGCTCAAGAAGCACGACCCCAAATTCGTAGACATCAAGTAACTGCATTCATGAAGTTTCATGAGCCAAGTAACTGCATAAATGAAATTGATACATAACTTAGAACCATTCTAAATACAATTTCTAGTAATGAGGGAGTTCAAAGTACAAACCCAAAGGTTCCGGCAACGTTTGTGCAGGTTGTGACGACGACGTTGATGCCCACTTAGCAAGTCCAAAGTCAGAAAGCTTTGTAAAATGAACAGAACTGCATGAGGCTTCACAAGTACAAATAACAGAACTTCAGATTAGGAGATGGAAAATCTTCTTCATCAAACTTTTCAGATGCTTCAGAAGCGTTAACTTCTAGCCTTTCCCACTTGATCACATCAGCATCACATTCAAGGAGCTTTCTGATCGTCCAAAGGAACAATGTGAATTTAACAGTTAGATATTGAAATGAGACTACTTGGTCGTTGTTCAAATAAGAAGATAAACTCAAGATTTATGCTATTTGAATTCAGGTATTCCATGATAAAAGCATAAGTAAAGCATAAAGACCAGATCATTATCCAGAAGGAAAAAAAAATGATCCTAAAGTTGAACGGTTAACAAGTATAATATAGCTTTTGGGATAGTTGGTACATAACATAATATCAGAGTCTTATGCATTATTGATGCTTCAAGCCAAAGAAAGAAGTACAACAGTATGAAAATCATGTATGTGTTTTTACCCGACAGCCTGAGCTTTTAGGATAGATGATTCATTACATGAACATCAGATAGGATAGGATATTTTTCAAACATTTTTGTTTGGCATATAAATCCAACTCATAATAAATTAAAGATCCAAGTGGATTCCTGGAAGTCCTCCTTTACTATAACGCCTATTGAAGATCCAAGTCATTCCATCGGACAAGATAATCCTGATAGAGATTATTTCAACCTATCTTTTCATTACCATCATGCAACTTTTCACCTCCATAGAAGCACCCCCAAAGATACTCTATCTGCAGTTTCATATGGTAGAACCTTCAGGATCCATTGTGACACCTTGAGCAATTGCAATGAGCGCACAATCATAGACAGGGATTACGCTAGCTACTTCCATCAATTATTCTCCTCACAATTTCCTAATGCCTACTATTGATCCCGACTTATTAGATTTGGTTCTACCTCGAATAGGTGAATGTGCTAGGGGTATGTTGACACTAAACATCAAAGGGCGTCTCATAAGGGATATAATGGTGAAGCTCGAGGTCACCACAACCCACACATGGTTTGATGAAGAAGAAGAAGAAATATGCAGAGGAGCATGAACAACTTTTGGATTTGCTAGAGACAATTACATGTAATACAAAGTAATACTTAGTCTGTTAGGCAGTTAGTTTAGTAACGGCTAGTTTGTTAGTCAGTTACTCAGTTTGTTAGTTTGTTAGACTGGTCAGTTAGAGTAGTTAGACTAATTAGATTAGTATTTAAGCTCAAAGCTGAGATTGATGTATTCACCAATTCATTTTTCCACTTTACTGAAATAACAAATCATCAATTCTCTCATATCTCAATATGGTATCAGAGCAGCTCTCTTAGAGAGAGCTCTGCTGTGTACTCTGATTTTCTTCCGTTTCCTTCTTGGTTCGCGAGTCTTCTTCTACCTCGAGATTCCTTCAGCCATGGCGGCACCCTATCTCTACTCCGTCGAAGATGTCTTGGTCACTTCTTGTCCACTATATGTGCATCCCAACGAGAATCCGTCGACGGTGCTCGTTTCGCCACGGTTATCTGAAGGCAACTATCATAGCTGGTCCAGATCGATGAAGATGAGCCTGCTCACAAAGAACAAGCTCGGTTTTGTTGACGGTTCTTTGCCTGAACCTGCAGCAGATCACCCGATCTATCCTTTCTGGCAGTGATGCAACACCATGGTTCTAGGATGGTTGATTCGTTCCATGAACACTGAAATCGCGCAATCGATCCTATGGCATGAAAGAGCGACCGATGTTTGGAAAGAGTTGAAGGAGCATTTTTCTCAAGCAGATCTCTTCCAAATCTCAGAGCTCCAAGAAGAAATTTACAGCTTGACGCAAGGAGATCTATCGGTGACAAAGTACTTCACTGCGATGAAGATCTTGATCGACGAATTGGAGGTGCTCAAGCCCCTACCTTCTTGCACATGTGATGCTCTGATCAAGATCAAAGAGGAACGCAATTCCGATCATGTAATTCGTTTCCTTCGAGGCCTCAGTGAACAATTTTCAGGAGTTAGGTCTCAGATCATGCTTATGGATCCACTCCCTAGCATTAATCGCGTCTTTCAATTAGCGGCGCAACAAGAACGGAAATTTGCGGTTGAGCATGTTCCTAAGGTTTTGATGACAAATGTGAATGGGAGTGGAGCTTCAGATTCACAGAAAAGATCCAACAATTATCACTCTGGAGGCACTTCCGGTGCTAGTAGCAGTCGTTCCTCACATGGAGAATCCAGTTCAGGTTCCAGTGGATACCGTGGTCAAGGGAGACAAGTTTGTTCCTATTGTGGAAAGATTGGGCACACTGTGGATGTGTGTTACAAGAAGCATGGTTATCCACAAAGCTTCAAGTCCAAAAATGCCAGTTCTCAGGGTCATCAGAAGCAAGTAAACCTGGCTATAGGTGCAGATTCTGGAGCAAACACAGAAGATGAAGATGTTGTTTCCTCTAATGGAGATCACACTCGACTCACTCTCATAGAGGCACAGTACAATAGTTTGATCTCACTCTTGCCTGTGTAAGATCAAGAGAATCAACGTGTTGCTAAGGTCAACTTTGCTCCCACAACAAAGACCTATGTTGTTGCACCGCACACTGTGAATGTTCCTACTAAGAATGGTAAACTCAAACATCTCTAATGGATTATTGATACAGAAGCCACATATCACATTTCTTGCACCCTCTCTGTTTTTGTTTCATACAAACGCATTAAGCCCGTTCTTGTAAATTTACCTAATGGTTCTTCGCTCACAGCACACTTCTCTGGCACTGCTGTTTTCACAGATAGTTTTTACCTGATTGATGTACTTTATCTCCCAGAATTTCATTTCAATCTAATTTCAGTGACCAAGCTAGTTAATACTCTTGCTTGTAGATTGATTTTTGAGCCAAAATTGTGCATGATACAGGATACCAAAGTCTCGAGGATGATTGGTGCAACTAAAGAGGTTGGAGGTCTCTACTACCTTGCAAGTCCAGTATTGCCAACACCTAGATTGTCTTCCTCAGCACAATTTTTAGCTTGTTTGTCTACTGCTACTGCAGCCCAGTCTTCCTCATAATTGTGGCATTTTTGTCTAGGCCATCCCTCTTTTGATAGGCTTAGAATTTTAGGTAAAGCTTTTCCATACATTGCTTGTAATAAGGATCAAATATGTGATACTTGTCATATAGCTAAACAACGAAAATTGTCTTTCCCTGTTAGTGATAGCCGATCCAATAAACCTTTTGATTTGATTCACATTGATATTTGGGGTCCTAGTTCTATATCTTCAATGCATGGTCATCGTTTCTTCTTAACCATTGTTGATGATTTTTCCAAATTTACTTGGCTATTTCTGCTTCAACATAAGTCTGAAGTGGAAGCTCTCATTCCTCATTTTTGTGCCATGATTGAAACTCAATTTAATGGCAAGGTCAAAATAATTTTCTCTGATAATGGACCTAAATTTTTCTTAACCAAATTTTATTCTTTTAAAGGGATCTTACACCAAAGAGTTTGTGTTGAAACACCTCAACAAAACTCAGTTGTTGAACGTAAACATCAACACTTGTTAAACGTCACTAGGTGTCTCCTATTTCAGGCTCATTTGCCCAAAGTTTTTTGGTCTCCTGTTGTGGCTCATGCCACTTTTCTCATTAACAGATTACCTACCCCATTCTTGAATAACAAAAATACTTATGAACTTTTTTACAATAAACCTCCTGATTTTACTTTCCTTAAAACCTTTGGTTCTTTGTGCTATGCTTCTACTCTTTCACGCCATCGTACTAAACTCGATCCTCGAGCTCGTCGGTGTGTGTTTATTGGTTATAGACATGGTACCAAAGGCTATTTGTTGTTTGACACTAAGTCAAGGGAAGTGCTCCTTTCAAGGCATGTGGTGTTTCATGAGACCGAATTTCCTTTTAGATCCATGAATCACAATTTAGACCCTTGTGTAACTCCCTCGTTACCTACTTCTCTGGGAACCGAGGACCTTGATCTTTCCCCTTTGACCCCAGGCCAAACTGATGCAGCTCCACTAGGATCCCCTGAGGAATTGCCAGTCTCACAACCTGTTACACGCCATACAACTTGTGCTCGGCGTATTCCTACTCACCTTCGTGATTATCAAGTGACCATTCCTCCTTCTCTAGCTGCAGTCAATTCCTCCTCGCGGGCTTCAAGCACAGGTATCATGCATCCTCTATCCTCTGTTGTTTCTTATACATCCTTATCCCCCAAGCATTGTGCCTTTACTGCTAACATTTCTAGCATCATGGAGCCTAAAACTTATGCTCAAGCAGCTCAGCACAAAGAGTTGCAGGATGCCATGGATAAGGAGCTTGAGGCTCTTGCTCGAAACAACACCTGGACCATTTTTGATCTCCCACCCATAAAGAAACCAATTGGTTGCTTGTGGTTTTATCGTATCAAACACAAACAGAATGGTACCATTGATCGATATAAAGCGAGACTTGTAGCCAAAGGCTACACTCAGGTTGAGGGTCTCGATTACCTTGACACTTTCTCCTCGGTTGCCAAGATGGCCACTCTTCGCTTGTTGTTGGCTCTCGCTGCTTCACAGAATTGGTTTCTTCATCAGCTTGACGTTGAGAACGCTTTTCTCCATGGCTCTCTTGATGAGGAGATTTACATGCGCTTACCTCCTGGTGTTTCCTCAGCTCGTCCAAATCAAGTTTGTCATCTTCAGAAATCTCTCTATGGGCTCAAGCAGGCGAGTTGGAAGTGGTATAATACCTTGGTTACTGCTCTCAAATCATTGGGCTATGAGCAGTGTCCTCATGATCATATGTTGCGGCTTAAGTGCACTTTTGTTTCAGTAACAACTTTGTTGTTATATTTTGATGATTTTTTACTTACCGGCAAAAGTTTGGAGGACATTCAAGCAGCCAATTCATTTCTTCATAGTCAGTTTCATATCAAGGATATTGGTGAACTCAAGTTCTTCCTTGGTTTAGAGGTGGCTCACTCAACTAAGGGAATTTTCCTTACTCAACGCAAATATGCTCTTGAGCTCCTCACAGATGCAGGTTTACTTGGTTGTGAGCCGGTTAAAACTCTTATGGATTCCACACTTCATCTTTCCCAGAATGGTGGTACACCCCTTGCTGATCCCACCAGCTATCGTCGCCTTGTGGGCCAGTTGCTATACCTTACAACCACACGACCTGACTTGAGCTATGCTGTTCAACAGCTCAGTCAATACCTAGCATCTCCTACAAACCTTCATCAACAAGCGGCTAATCGTGTTCTTCAATATGTTAAAAGAGCCCCAGGGCAGGGTCTCCTTTTCTCATCCACTGCTTCGGAGAAGCTCCAAGCTTATAGTTATTCTGATTGAGCTGTTTCCCTGATACTCGACGCTCCATCACTGGTTATTCCATCTTTCTTGGCACATCCCTGATTTCATGGCACACGAAGAAGCAAACCATGGTGCCTCGTTCTTCATCAGAGGCAGAGTATCGAGCACCGGTTGCAACTGTATGCAAAGTCCAGTGGCTCTCATATTTATTCCAATTCATGGGCATTGTTGTTCCTCTACCAGTGCCTCTGTTTTGCGACAATCAATCTGCCATTCACATTGCTCAAAACCCGACATTTCATGAGCGGACCAAGCACATAGAATTGAATTGTCATGTCGTGCGCACGAAGCTTCAGGATGGGTTGATTCATCTTTTACCTGTTTCCACACACAATCAGTTAGCTGATATCTTTACAAAGCCCCTTCCTCCATCTTTCTTTCCTAGTTTTATTCTCAAGCTGGGCCTGCACAATCTCCATGCTCCAGCTTGTGGGTGGGGGGGGGGGGGGGTAATACAGAGTAATACTTAGTCTATTAGGCAGTTAGTTTAGTAACAACTAGTTTGTTAGTTTGTTAGACTAGTCAGTTAGAGTAATTAGACTAATTAGATTAGTATTTAAGCTCAAAGTTGAGATTGATGTATTCACCAATTCATTTTTCCACTTTTCTTAAATAACAAATCATCAATTCTCTCATATCTCAATAACATGCATGCAGCTATCATCTTTCAGAACAATGTGCAATTTCTTTAGAAGATTTCAGTGATATGGAGGATTGGAGTAAGAAATTTTATTAGGTGTATTATGAATAATGTTTCATTCACACCTTTCTTTGAGGTGGAGAAAGGTGGAATGGGGAGAGAGATAGGAAGAAAAGAAAAAGTAAGAGGAAGAAAGTATAGGATGTGATAGATGATAAGATGAGAGAGATAGAAATAAAAAGAGGTGAAAATGAAGTGTTTAAAAACTGAGGTGTGTATATATCATTATCCGTGTATTATATATGTGAATGAAACTTTTGATTAAGAAGTGGTTCAATTCCTTTAATAAATTGTGTAACCTTAAGATAATTCTGAAAAATATTCTTAATTATCTTTCCGTAAAAAAATTAAAACAGGTTTAATTAGTAAATTATACCTGTTTTTGTGAAAATTATTTTCAATATTTTTATTTTATATTTTGAATTCGCATGAAAATATTATAAGTTGTTGTATGGTTAGACGCATGAGATCAACACCTTGCTTGCCGTGCATTTAAAAATTAATGAATAAATCTAAACAAACTAATCAGTCATTTTCACCGGAAAAAAAAAAAAACTGATCGGTCATCACTAGTACTTTTTTAGGAAATCTTGAATATTAAACTTTAAATTTTAGGAGTCTAAATAACCTTATCTGAACCCATTATATCCAAACCCCTGACCTCCCTGGAACGAAGAAGGTAACGCGATTTAGATCCCTAGGGTTTCAGATTTGGGTATAATGAGTTCATATAAGGTTCATGTGAGTTCACGTGATACTCACGTGCTTCCCTCTCTCCTCAGATCTCCTTTTCTCTCAAACTAGACGTCTACGTAAGCCTCCTCCATTAAGAAATAAACGGTAGGACTAATGTTGCACACGACCTACAACGTCGGGGACCATCCATGTAATTAAATTAGGTGGGGGACCAAAATCGTGGCTTTGGTAAACATCGAGGACCAAAGTTATAATTAAGCCTAAAAAATTTTAACTACTGTGATCTGTGATCGATCCCGATCAAGTAAAAACATAAGTTTTTTTGGTTACAGGGTAAAAACATAAGTTTTTTTTTTAAACTAAATGAATTCCAAAATTAAGAAATTCTCAGATAATAATTTTTTATTTTTATTCTTACCATCATTATTGTTATATATTAGCCCGTTGTTATCCATAAAAAGGGCAATAAAACTATCTTTTTTAAATTGGAAAGATAAATAATTAATATTTAAAAAAAAATGATCTACGTGAACAAATAATTATTGAGAGAAAATATCTACGCTATTAAAAACTAGAAAAAGTTATACGCCAATGATAAAATCAATAGCCTTTTCAACCTTTTTTTTTTGTGAAAACCAAAATTTAGAAAAGTATGACAAAATTGAAAGGAAAAAGGAATATCGAAAAATCAGATTTTTAATTATCATAGAATGATTATTTTGAATCTATCTAATTATCATAGAATGATAATGTGATAACTAATTAATTGGTCGATCCGGAATATCTAAAAGTAGTTCTTTTGTTTACAAGAGGAAATAAATTTTTTTTAGAAGTTGAACTGAAATCAAAATCTCTCTTTTTTTTTTTGGTTTGTACTTGCTTTTTTCTTTGTTAAATAAAAATCAAAATATCCAACAGAAAGTTAGGTGCATTCCTTTTTTGGTAGTTTGAAAAGCTTAAAAACAGAACACGAACAAACATAGCAAATACAAAACAAGGGCAACTAGCCACTATCTAGTCAGTGTAGAACCTCCCTGATAGGATAATCCTATTAAAATAGAGCAAGTTACCTCCTGAGTCATGTCATCTCAAAAAACACCTCAAAGCACCCCAAATATCATACTCATAAAACGTTTTCAAAAAAAAAAAAATCACTGAAAATTTACCAATTTTCTTTTACGAAAAAATAATGTTTCATTAAAAAATAATTGACAGAATATCCAACCGAATACAAGCATTAAAACAAATAGGAACACTGTCAGTCCAGACCTCATCCATATGAGAGGTTGAATATTTAAAAGAAAATAAGCACATCATTAAGTCCTAAAAAGAGCTAAACATGAAATGTATATCCATAAGTAGTTTTTTTTTTCTTTTTCTGAATCGAGTATATCCATAAGTAGTTACAAGAATGAGACCACCAATTAAAAAAAAATCAAATCCTAATAAAATATATTTTTTCAAAAATCAAATAAAATATTAATTTATTTTCGTCATCTGAACTACCTAAATAAAATCAAAAATAGATTGATGAGATTATGTCCATGATCTGCGTATATGATCCCTAGTTACTCTATAAATATCCATATCCATGTAATGTGAAACCTATTAATTAAATTCAACTAAAAAGATTTTCCGATGAATAACAAAAAAAAATCAATAAAAAGATTAAAAGCCTTACTCTTTTCTTTCCTTTCTATTCCTTTCGTGTTACAGTTGATTGCTTGTCAATGGAGCCCTTAACTTCCTTACGGCCCGTTTGGTAGTCAGAATAAGATATGATATGATATAATATGTGAACAAGATAGCAACATGATAGGATAAGAGCATGATAGACTCTTATCATATCCTGTGTTTGAGGTGCACATGATAAGGACAAGATATGATAATAAAAAGGGTTAACTGTTATATTAGTCCCTGTCTTTGTCTCGCCGTCTGAGGTAGGTCCCTCCCCGGAAAAAAATTTGTCTGAAGTCCTCTTGTTTGAAAAGTGGTTGGAGCAGGCCCTCGCCGGAGGGCGGAGCTCCGGCGAGTGCATGTGTGGCTTGGTGACTAGGATTAATGAACCCACGTGGCATTAAAAAATAAATAAAAAATAAAAATCAAATTACAACTCAGAATTTTAAACCTAATTAACCTATTTCTAATTAACCCTAACTTAATTAACCAAAAACTAATTTCCCCCCCAAACTTAACCCAATTCACACCAAATCAACCCTACCCCCAAATCAACCCAATCCCAATCTGAAGTAGCAGGGTTCTCCTTCATCGTAAGCCTTATCGTGTTCTTCCTCTGCCGTCTCCTGTTCTTCTTCATCGTCTTCCTCTTATCGTGTTCTCCTTCCTCTCTATCTTGTTCTTCTGGGTCGGCTTTGGTGCGGCTTCTTCTGGGTCTTGTCGTTTTCTCCTTTTCCTCTCCTATTTGGTGCGACTTCTTCTGGATCTTACATGGATAGTTCTTTTGGTTTCAAGGGTTCCACTGCTTCCTCCTCTCGTTCCAGGCAGAGGCCACGATCTGCAGGTGCAAGGGCTAACTGTCCTTGTGGTCTTCCTCTCATTATTTACACTGCTGGTACTCGAGTGAACTCAGAAAGGAGGTTTTTGAGATGCAGAAATTGGCATATAAGTGTTGTATACTTTGATTTCAATCTTGGGTAACCGTTCTATTTGGATTTCAATTTTGGATAACCCTTCAATTTTTCTACACTTTCAGTTACCAGGCACATGTAATTTCTTTTTTTGGATTGATGATCCTGTTGATGAAAGACAACCCAGGCATGTAGAGGCTGATACTGACATTTCTGAGATTGACAATTCATCTAACTCTGTGCTTCCTGGACCTGATTTGAAGAAGAAGATGAAGAAGTTAAAGAAGAAGGTTGAAATTGAGACATTTCACAAGAATGTTGCACGGTTGATTGCTCTGATTTCTTGGATAGTCACAGTTCTGGTGTTTTTGTATGGCAAGAGTTTGAAGGGTTGAAGGGTTTCAAGGGTTTCAAGTTAATTCTGTTTTAGGGTGGTTGGTTTGTGTTAGGGAATGAATTTGGTTGTTTGTTCTAGGGGATGTATGTGGTTGTTTGTGGGATGAAATACTTGTTGTGTAGCATGAATTCAACTTAATGAAATGAAAGAAAAGTTGTTGTCTCTCATTTATGTCTCATTCCTACTTCCTTTACCATACACAGTTAACATTGAAAGAAAAATGATAGTATAAGGACTTAAACATGAAGTCAAACATGTAAGTAAAGATGCAAAACTTTAAACAGAAACAAGAGAAGGACTTTAACCTTGAATTTGAAGTGCAACATCAATACATAAGGAGGACTTAAACATGAACTTGTTGTTTGGACCATATAGTCACAACAAACAAAACAACATAAACAACATAAAAGCCTGTTTTAATAACTAACAAAAGCAAGTGGCTATAGTTTTGTGGTCCACAAATCCCCACTCCCTAAATATTACAAAAAAATTGACCCTAGTGGCCATGTGGTGCATCTGCTGCTTTTGACAAAAAAAGATTCCCACTCCATTAAAGTTGTCCCTCATCCAAATCACAGTCAAGTTGAACCTCCAAGGGTGTTGTCCATCACAACACTGCACTGTGTTGGAACATTTCCTCCACCTTCTTCTTCTATTATTTCCATTTGATGTCCTGCATCTGCTACAGAACCTGCTGGATCTGAGCTGCCAGGTTCAGGATTTTCAACCATAGAACATGAAGTAGTCGCCCCTCCATTGTCATGAATTAGTGCAGCTATATATTTGCTTTTAATGCAGCCATCATCAAAAGATCTAGGAATTTCAGGTACCTTTTCTTTCTGAAAAAATCATAAGGAAAAGTTTGCTATAATTTGTGTTCACAAAGTGAAATTAAAGCTTATTGGTTGATTATGGGTTTAGGAAATACCTGTTTTCCATTATTGTGAGGGACTTGGACAGTAGCAGAAGTTGGTTCCCTTATCACAATCCCAGGTAGAGAAATTGGTTCATTGGGGGGTTTTCTTTGGGTATTTCTTACAACTTGTCTTATAGTGACCATATTGCTTGCACACACTGCACCTCTTATTACCTTTTTTCTGTTTCAATACACAAGTTGCATTACATTCAAGAAATACAAAATTATGAACAAACAAAATTTAGTAGAGTTTAGTGTTAATACCACTTTCTTATTCTGACCAGTTGTTGGTTGGTGTGTTTCATCACATGGAGCTGGAGCTGCAGTGGCCTGTTGTGATTCAGTCTCCAACAATTTCTCCAGTACTGCATCCATCTGGGCATCAAGCTCTGCTGCATCTATCTCTATCTCTTCTTCAATTGGGTTTTTGCAGCCTTTCTTATTGTGTCCATACTGGTTGCACCTGCTACACCTCACAAAAGCACCTCCTCTCTTCAACTTGTTTGGATTAGGGTCATCATATGGGTCCCTCCTTCTCAATTTTTTGGGCCTCCCTGCACCTCTCTTAAACAGTGGTGGCAGAATGCACTCAGGGTCATTTGGTGTCACAATCCACTGGTCAGGGCCAGGAAGTGGAGTGATTTCATGCTCATAAGTAGCCTTGAAAGCACCTCTTTTGTAACAATCATCAACATAGCTCTTTGGATCATAACCCTTGAAGTTAATTCCACACACTGCATGCCTGCAAGGAAAGCCATTGATCTCCCAGAATTTGCAGCTGCATTTCCTGTCCCTCAAGCTTACAACATGCCTCTGCAAAGTGTGAGCATGACGAACTTCAAACTTCTCATTTCCCACTTGCCTAGGAATCCAGTTCTTGCTCTTTCCCACCTCAAATCCTATTCTTTTAAGTGGCTTTGGCATAATCTGACCTGTCCAGTTGTTAAGCTTCTCCATCATCTTTGGAAACCTCCCCATGACATAGGTCCTAATCCACTCCATCATAGTGAGAATAGGTTTGTCTCTGGCCAAAATAATTGCAGCATTGAAGGACTCCGAGAGGTTGTTCATGATGACATCACACTTGGGCCAAATGCTAAATGCATGACTGCACCAAGAAGATGTTGGTTTCTCCATCAACCATTCAAAGGCAAGCAGATTCTTTTCCTTAATGAGCTGCATTTTCTCCCTCCATTCTTCTTCATATGTAGCTTTTGCGGCTGCCATCATCAGGTTCCTTAAAAGAACTCCACCACCAAACTTTGTCTTCAAATTTGCATACAGGTGTCTCACACACAGCCTATGATCACAACCTTGGAGCAACTCTTCTTTGAAGACTTCCATCAAACCCTGTGATGATAACATAACACAAGCCAGACAATTAGATTATCACCATGACATTGTAATATTTGTAAGTGAAAGAATATATATATATATTTACCTTTTGTTGGTCTGAGATAAAGCACCATCTACTTGACCTTGTAGGGTCAATGTCATCCATCAACAGCTCCATAAACCACCTCCAACTGTCCTTGTTCTCTGATTCAACCACAGCAAAGGCAAGGGGGAAGTATTCCTCATTTGGATCACGAGCTACAGCTGACAAAAGGATCCCTCCATGTTTTGTTTTCAGATGACATCCATCCAAGCCAATAAATGGCCTACATCCCCCCAGAAACCCTCTCTTACACCCTTCTAAGCACATATAAAATCTGAGGAACCTAGGATGCAAGCTAGCTCTTGGTGTCACAAAGTTAATTTTGCATGTGTTACCTGCATCCCTCCTTCTCAACTCATTGCTGAATCTCCAAAGCAAAGTATATTGCATTTCAGCAGCTCCATCAACCTCCTCAGTTGCCAACTTCTTACCTTTCCAAGCTCTGTATCTGGTAATTCCAATTCCCAGATTTACCCTGAAATCATCAACAATCTCATTTGTGCTAATTTTGTTTACAGTCCTGATTTTGTTCAACAAATTTTTCTTCACCCATCTAACATTGGCAGACTTATTATCAAAAACCCTTGCACATGTGTGCTCTCCCTTAAGAGTTTTGATTCTATAAGTCTGTTTGTTTCCAACTTTGCTACATAAGATCACAAATGGACAGCCATCACTCAAGCATACAACCCTGCATCTCTTACTGTCATTCTTCTTGAATTTATATTCCCTGTTATTTTTCATACAGTAGTCAGTGAGGGCTTCCTTGAACTGTGTAAGTGATATAAACTCCATACCCAATGTGAATTTGAAATCTAGGCCCATGTCATCCTCATTGAATCTTTCAAACCTTCTCCTAGGAATCCCTTCCTGCTCACTATCAGTGGGGACACTTTCAAGGTCCTCACTCTCATAGCCTCCACATAAATCTGTCTCATCTCTCTTTTCCCCATCATCATTATCTGCTGCAGTTTGTTGAAGCATTTGAGTAATGTGCTCATTCAATAGGGACTCAGCCTGAGCAAATCCTGGGTTTGTAACTTCCTCCCCTTTTGCTAAATCCCTTTCTTCTTCACTATCATCGACCCTATCAACTTCAGAAACATCAGAATCATCATTTTCTTCTTCCTGGTTATCCTCACCAGCTTTATCACCATCTACCCCATCTACTACTTCAGGAACTGCAACTTTAGGGTCCACAACATTAGGGATAACGGGTTCAGGAATCACAGCTTCAAGGAGAACAGGTTCAGGGAGAACAGTTTCATTTTGTAGCATTGCAACTTCATTAGGAAATTGCTCATCATCAGATAACTCTACAACTTCAGGAGGTCCCTTATTTGTTCCTTGTCTCACCATTGCTTGAAACCTACCTGACTTTCTCACCCTTAGTTTTTGTACCTTAACATTCTTGTTGGCATCTTTCTTCTTTTCCTTTAATGCAGTAGGTAGAGTGGGAGGGTCTTTGGATAGATTGTCCACAAATATAACACCTTCATGGTCATTTCCAACTGCATATTTAGCAAATTCCTTGGCATCCATATCTGTTGTGTAATTCCTGAAAACATGCCAGTCAACATCCTCATCAGGAAGCCACAGTAAATCAAACTCTTTGTAGCCAAGACCTTTGACAATTTCCACAGTCTTAGAGTAGGACCATTTAGACTCATCAAGATCATGGAACTCACTTTTGGCACCACCGAAGTAATGCCAGTAAGGACTACTTCCAAACCAACCACCATGTCGCACAACCAGTGTAAAAACCATCCTGAGAAATCACAAATTTATCAACCACATAAAACAACAGTGAAGCATGCTAATATAGCAACCCTCATACCCATCCCTGCACCCTAAGTCATTGTAGACGAAAACCCTAAGCATGCTAATATAGGACCATATGCCATTATCGAAGAACCCAGGAAAACCATAAACCCAAAACAACGAACCAAAAACCCCAAACCCAAAACCACATGTCATTATTGAAGAGGAGAGGAAGAACGAAACTTACTTTGAAGAAGCACAATGAGCGGCGAGCCGGAGCAAGAGAACCGGCGAGAACACGAACGATGACGGAGAATTCGATGGTAGACGATGGTAGGGGAAGAACCCTGCTACTTCAGATTGGGATTGGGTTGATTTGGGGGTAGGGTTGATTTGGTGTGAATTGGGTTAAGTTTGGGGGGGGGAATTAGTTTTTGGTTAATTAAGTTAGGGTTAATTAGAAATAGGTTAATTAGGTTTAAAATTCTGAGTTGTAATTTGATTTTTATTTTTTATTTATTTTTTAATGCCACGTGGGTTCATTAATCCTAGTCACCAAGCCACACATGCACTCGCCGGAGCTCCGCCCTCCGGCGAGGGCTTGCTCCAACCACTTTTCAAACAAGAGGACTTCAGACAAATTTTTTTCCGGGGAGGGACCTACCTCAGACGGCGAGACAAAGACAGAGACTAATATAACAGTTAACCCTAATAAAAAATGTATCAGATTTATATGTGAATAAAAAACACATTTAAAATTGATCATTATATTAAATTTAATTTCTTTACATTTTCATAAATGAGTCTATATTTTTAAATAAGTAAAATTAATTTAAATTTTATTAATTAGCCTATTTTATTATTTTGAAGATAGCCTATATTTTAAATAAAATTATGCAATTAACCAATTGGTTTTCCCTTAGTTGTGACACGTGATAATTAACAATAAAAGATAACTAAATTAAGAATATTATTATTTCAAAATTACTTTATATTTAAATTATAAATTATTATATAAGTAGATAAGTAGTTTTAAATAATAAGATATGAAAATAGAAAATTAATCTATTACTATTAAAACATCAATATTTATAATCAAAAGTTTTCACTTAGCTGTGACACGTGATAAATAATAAAAATTAACTAAATTAAAAATATTATTATTTCAAAAATACTTTATATTTAAATTATTATATAAGTAGATAAATAATTTTTAAATAATAGGATATGAAAATATTAAATTAGTCTATTATTATTATTAATAAATCAATATTTGTAAGTGAGTAGTCTATTTTACTATTTATGAATAATAATTTTATTTATTTTTTATTTTAGTTAAATTAATATTTTTCTATTTATTAGTTAATATTATTATAAGTTATAAATTATATAATATTAAAATAAATTAATTTGGAGTTAGGATATTGAAAGAAAATATATAACTGGTATCCTATCCTGTTCTATCCTAGCTCCCCCCTTAGGATAACATTTACACATGATTGACAGGATATGATAGGAGACAGGATAGTGTTATCCTATCCTGCTGGCGCAACAAACAACAGATAACAACAGGATATGATTATTATCCTGTCCTATCATATCCTGTCTTGACCACCAAACGGGCCCTTAAGTATATATAACGCGTGTTCAAGATCCAAATCGTTCATCGCACAAGATAGTCCTGCCAAAGATTATTTCAACCTCTATTTTTATTACACTCATGGAAATACTACATATGATCCCATCTTTCGGATCCCCTGTCAGGGGTGGAGGCAGAAATTTTATTAGGGGCTAACGAAGATTTAAAGGAATGTAATTTATAAGAAAATTTTACTTATTCTCACAAAGCATGTGCAAAAAGTTCATATATAACTAGCAATATTTATAGGCATAATAAATATATAATTAGTTTGAGTACAAGAGATACTAACAAGCTCATAAGCATTCTGACAAGAACAAAAAGTCAGACTTGACAAAAAACATTAGTTGGGTGTGCCCTCTCAAAATGTAGTACAAAAAGTAGCTCACTGTAAGTTCATAGCAGATAATCACAGAGAATAACCACAAAATATCTCTTCCATACCAAAAACATTACTAGCACAAAAGTCTCATCTTATAGATGACGATGAAACCTGAAAACTATAAACAAGTTATTAAATATATTTAAACTTAATATCGTCAAACATATAAGAATGTCAAACATATATACCTTCGAACTTGAAGACTGAAGTTGTGCTCGTCGTTGTTTCATAGAGTAAAAATCATCAATTATCATATATGTAGTATATTTTTCAGCAATTTCCTTTTCAATATAAACAATCATGTAATCAGTGAGAAAATCATCTTCCATCAACTATTCTCCTCACGAATGCGTACTATTTGTAGTTCTTTTGATTGGCTGCATTTTGCTCAAACCATGATGTGCAACCATATGGACCAACATCTGGAGCAACATGGTGGAATTACATATGTTGCTTGTTCAGTCGTTAAAGTCAAGCTTGTTGTGAGGTTGCTAACTGTATGGTGATTCAGAAGTTTTTATCCTATGCTGTGCGTTTTATCTTCTGAAGGCGTGTTTGTTTTAATCTTGGCTGAAGTAACAAGATTGATAGCGTGTGGACCAAGTCTATCTCAAATTCTGTTTTACTTGGTTCTGTTATTTTATCCTGGTAAGATTTGATTCCATGAAGATTCTTTCCAGAAGTGCTGTTGTGGACTCTATGACGTTCGGCCCATTGAAGATCCAAGCCTCACGTGAACGTCTATATAAAGGAGTTTATAAACCCTAGCAAAATAGGGATTCTGAGCGTGATATACTGATCTTAGGGTTTATTATTTGAGTCCTGTTGTGAGTGTTGTACCAACTTAGTGCTTTAGTTCATCAAAGTACTGAGTTGAATTTGTTTTAGTTGAGTTGTAATCTCATCAAACTGTTTTTGATAAACATGTCTTGATCACTGTGGCAGTGATTGTTAGGAGTTAGAGAAAGTTTTCTCATAGCTTAGAGGAGAAGGGCTAAGCTTGATTCACTTGTGTAATAGTGGTGAACATATAAGAGGCTCTATACTAAGGGGGAGTACTTAGGTATAGGAGGGACTTTTATGTGACCTGAGAACTATTATTTGATAGTGAATTGACTCCTGGATTGGTATCCTCCAGACGTAGGTGATGTTCACCGAACTGGGTTAACAACTCCTTGTGTTTTAACTGTTTGTTTATTTTTGATACTCTGATTGTGTTTTGTTGTGCTACACATTGTTGCAACATTGTGTATCACATCTGTCCTAGGTGAATACGAATTTCAATTGGCATCAGAGCAGGCACCCTGTTCTGGTTGGGTGAGCTCCAGGGAAGACTGTTTCGGTTCCAATGGACAACTCAAAGGAAGGTGGTTCTGTGAATAGACCACCTATTCTGGATGGCACCAACTACGACTACTGGAAGGCGCGTATGATTGCGTTTCTTAAATCAATTGACAGCAAGACCTGGAAGGCTATTGTCAAAGGTTGGAAACATCCGGTCAATATACCCAAGGAAGGGTCATCTGTTGGTGAGTTGAAACCTGAGGATGAATGGAATAAAGAAGAGGATGAGGAAGCGTTGGGCAACTCTAAAGCGTTGAATGCTATATTCAATGGAGTGGATAAAAATATGTTCCGATTGATCAACACTTGCACTGTGGCAAAGGATGCTTGGGAGATTCTCAAGACTGCTCATGAAGGGACTTCCAGAGTTAGAATGTCGAGGCTTCAAATTCTAACAACTCAGTTTGAGAACTTAAAGATGAAGGAAGATGAGACCATTTCTGATTTTCATATGAGACTGCGTGATATGGCAAACTCCTCATTCGCTTTAGGGGAACAAATGTCAGAGGAGAAGCTTGTGAGAAAGATTCTCAGATCTCTTCCCAAGAAGTTCGACATGAAAGTAACTGCTATTGAAGAAGCTCAAGACATAAGCAGTATCAAGGTGGATGAGCTTATTGGATCTTTGATGACTTTTGAAATGACTCAGAATGATAGACCTGAGAAAAGAAATAAAAGCATTGCTCTTGTCTCAAGCACAGATTTAGATGATGATATGTCTGACAATGAAACTAATGAAAGCATATCTGAAGCCATTGCTTTTCTGGGAAGAAAATTCAACAAGGTTTTGAAGAGGCTGGATAAACGATCAAGGCCAAATGTGCAAGACAAACGACCTGACAACTTCAAGAATCAGCAATTTCAAAGAAAAATGAAAGATGAAGACAAGGCAGGAAATGGCCGAGGAGTTCAATGTCATGAATGTGAGGGTTTTGGCCACATCAGGGCTGAATGTGCCACATACTTAAAGAAACAGAAGAAAGGAATGGTCACCACTTGGTCTGATGATGAATCTGATACTGAAGGTGAAGATGTAACAGCAAACAAAGTAACATCATTCATGGTTAGATGTGATTCAGATGATGGAGACAGTGACAAGGAAATCTCCGATGAAGAACTTGCTGAAGCCTATAAACTTCTCTACACTAAGTGGAAAGAAGCATGTATCTATGGTCAGCAACAAAAGAAGCAAGTCCTTGACCTTCAAGCTGAGAAGAAGAAGCTAACTGAAGAAGTTGCCTTATTGAACTCAAAAATGGAAGGAATGACCAAGTCCATTCGCATGATGAGCAAAAGCACTGATATTCTGGATGAAATTCTTGATGTGGGAAAAAGTGCAGGTGATAAGACTGGGATAGGATTTGATTATCGTGCTGTTAACAAGGCAAGTCAGAACATGACCAAGGAACATGTGCAGATTGGAAGGCAATCAAATGTTAAAATGTGGAACCACAGGCCCCAGCAATCGGTTACACATTCGTATGCTCAAGTCAGGAACTATCAAAATTCAACTTGGAGATGTCATTACTGTGGCAGATTTGGTCACATTAGACCATATTGCTTCAAGCTGTATGGATATCCTATGCTTCAAGGTGTATCACGAGAAGATGAAAAGAAAAGTCCAGACAAAAGAAAGTGGAAGCCTAAGGTTAATTTTACTGCTCTCATTGCTCACACCTCTCTGCGCGCATCATCAAAAGAAGACTGGTACTTTGATAGTGGGTGTTCCAGACACATGACAGGAGTAAAAAGTTATCTTGAGAAAGTGAAACCACATGCTAAGAGCTTTGTTACTTTTGGGGATGGAGCCAAAGGAAAGATCAGAGGAATTGGAAAATTGTCTGACACAGGATCTCCAAACCTTGATGATGTCTTGCTAGTTGAAGGGTTAACTGCAAACTTGATCAGCATAAGTCAACTTTGTGACCAAGGCTTGAAGGTGGTGTTCAAACAGTCTGGGTGTGTTGTCAAAAATAAGAACAAGGATGTGCTGATGAGAGGAGCTAGATCAAAGGACAACTGCTACATGTGGACCTCTGAAACAACATCTTTGTCTGCTCTATGTTTGATGTCTAAAGAAGATGAAGTTAGAATCTGGCACCAAAAGTTAGGTCATCTGAATCTTAAGAGTATGAAAAGGATTGTTGCTGAGGAAGTAGTTAGAGGGATACCAAAGTTGAACATCCAAGAAGGAAAGGTTTGTGGTGAATGTCAGATTGGGAAGCAAGTCAAAATGTCTCACCAGAAGTTACAACATCTGACTACATCAAAAGTGCTTGAACTACTGCACATGGATTTGATGGGGCCAATGCAAGTGGAAAGTCTGGGAGGAAAAAGGTACGTTTTTGTTTGTGTAGATGATTTTTCCAGGTTCACTTGGGTAGAATTTCTGAAGGAGAAGTCAGACACCTTTGAAGTGTTCAAAGAACTATGTCTCCAAGTGCAAAGGGAAAAAGGGAGTGGGATTGTCAAAATACGAAGTGATCATGGAAAAGAGTTTGAAAATGGTCAATTCTCTGAGTTTTGCTCATCTGAAGGAATCAAACATGAATTCTCTGCTCCTATCACTCCTCAGCAAAATGGAGTGGTTGAAAGGAAGAACAGGACATTGCAAGAATCTGCTAGAGCTATGTTGCATGCAAAAAATCTACCATATCATTTTTGGGCTGAAGCCATCAACACTGCCTGCTACATTCACAATCGTGTCACTATTCGTCAAGGAGACACAGCCACTCAGTATGAACTATGGAAAGGAAAGAAACCTACAGTGAAGTATTTCCATGTTTTTGGGAGCAAGTGCTACATTCTGACTGACAGAGAACATAGGAGAAAACTGGATCCTAAAAGTGAAGTTGGAATATTTCTGGGGTATTCTGGAAACAGCAGAGCTTACAGAGTTCATAATATCCGCACGAGAGTCATGATGGAATCCATTAATGTTGTTGTTGATGATACATCCAATGAGAGAACGGAACAAGCACATGATGAAGATGATCTACCATATGAGTGTACTGATGGGGAACCAGATGAGCCAGCAATTCAATTCCAAAATGAACAAGAAGACACTGTCTCTCAACTGCCTTTAGCTACCAAAGAACCCTCTATTAGAATTCAGAAGATACATCCAAAAGAAAATATCATTGGTGATCTGAATGATGGGGTTATTACAAGGTCAAGGGATCTAGTTTCTAATGCATGCTTCATATCAAAAATAGAACCAAAGAATGTCAAAGAAGCTCTGACTGATGAGTTCTGGATTCAATCCATGCAAGAGGAACTGGGACAGTTCAAGAGAAATGAAGTGTGGGAATTGGTTCCAAGACCTGATGATGCAAATGTTGTGGGAACTAAGTGGATATTCAGGAACAAGTCTGATGAAAGTGGTAATGTGACAAGGAACAAATCTCGTCTAGTTGCTCAGGGATACTCTCAAATAGAAGGGGTAGACTTTGATGAAACATTTGCTCCTGTTGCTCGTCTTGAATCTATCAGATTATTGTTAGGAGTAGCATGTGTGCTAAAATTCAGACTATATCAGATGGACGTCAAGAGTGCATTCTTGAATGGTTACCTGGATGAAGAAGTCTATGTGGAACAACCTAAAGGGTTTGTAGATCCAAGTTTTCCAGATCATGTGTACAGATTGAAAAAGGCTCTGTATGGCTTAAAACAAGCACCTAGAGCCTGGTATGAAAGATTAACAGAGTTTCTGATCAACAATGGTTATGACAAAGGTGGCATTGACAAAACCTTGTTTGTTAAGAAAAATGGCAGTGAACTCATGGTAGCTCAAATTTATGTTGATGACATCGTGTTTGGTGGCATGTCGAACCATATGGTGGAACAATTTGTTGAACAAATGAAATCTGAGTTTGAAATGAGTCTTGTAGGCGAATTAACTTACTTTCTGGGACTTCAGGTAAAACAGATGGAAGATACCTTATTCATCACACAAAGTAAGTATGCCAAGGGAATTGTTAAGAAGTTTGGTCTTGAGAATGCTGGCCATAAAAGAACACCTGCTGCAACTCATATCAAGCTTACAAAGGATGGGAAAGGTACTGATGTGGATCCTAGTTTATATAGAAGCATGATTGGAAGTCTTTTGTATCTCACTGCCAGCAGACCAGATATTACTTTTGCAGTTGGAGTTTGTGCTAGGTATCAAGCAGAACCAAAGACTAGTCATCTCATTCAAGTGAAAAGGATCATTAAGTATATCAGTGGTACAAGTGATTATGGCATTTTGTACTCTCACAACACTAATTCAGTGTTAACAGGTTACTGTGATGCGGATTGGGCTGGAAGTGCTGATGATAGGAAAAGCACATCAGGTGGATGTTTCTTTCTTGGAAACAATCTAATCTCTTGGTTTAGTAAAAAGCAAAATTGTGTCTCTCTCTCTACGGCAGAAGCGGAATATATAGCTGCTGGAAGCAGTTGCACTCAGTTGTTGTGGATGAAACAAATGTTAAAGGAGTATAATGTGCAACAAAATGTTATGACATTGTTTTGTGACAATCTAAGTGCTATCAACATATCTAAAAATCCAATTCAGCACAGCAGAACAAAACATATTGACATTCGTCATCATTTCATCAGGGAGTTAGTTGAAGATGGCACTGTTACTCTGGAACATGTCTCAACTGAGAAGCAGTTAGCAGATATTTTTACCAAAGCTCTGGATGCCACACAGTTTGAAAAATTGAGGCAGTTATTGGGTATCTGTTTATTTGAGGAATTATAGCAATTAAAGGGATTTTTGTGTGCCAACGGCTATTTTGTCATTACTTATGAGACACGCTTAATCAGGAATTTCCATTGTTTCTTGATAATCTCTCCTGCAACTTCCACTGTGCAACTTCAAATCTCTGAAACTCACTCCAAAACCGTCCATTCTTTTCTTGAAGACCCGTGTTTCCTTCTGTGTGTCTTCTTCACCATGAGTCAAGATTCTAGCAAGAAACTCACTCCTGAGATGAATGCTTACGGGGTAAAGGTATTGGGTTTGAAATCCAAAACCCCAAAATCTTCAAAGGTTTCAAAATCCTCTCCTCATACCTCTGAAATCGCAATTGCTCAAGGTATTCCTCAACCATCGTCTGATCCGAGTAAGATGAAAGGGAAAAAGGCTCGATCCAAGTCAGATGCGTCCAAAGCAAAGAAGAAGATGGTAACGAGAAGCTCTGAGGGAACCCAGGGAGTAAATTTCGAGGCTGAAATCAACTCAAGTACAGGTGATGATGTTGCTGATTTTCGTATCACTGAAGTGTTGGACACTCCTCTCAAGGAAGTTTTACATGCAAATGTAGATCCAATTGTTCCATCACCAAGCAACAACCAATCAAGCCACGGTGTTGATACTGATTGCAACAAGAATTCTGATCATCTTGAAGAAGAGGTAATGGTTCCCATCTCTACTCCCTCTGTTGATAAAGATATGCATGTCGAGGATGTTCAGAATGTCATTGAGAACTCAGAATCTGATGAGGTGTTGCTCAACACCCTTGGTACTTCTGCTTCTGTTGCTTCAAAGAGGAAAAAGATGACTGTTGTTCGTAAGTACTCTACGCGTTCCTCTGGCAAGAAGTTAGGTTTGGGTTTGAGTGAAAACAAGAAGCGCAAGAAGGTCATTATTCTTGATGATGATACTCCTGTTGTCCAGAATGTCAAGAGAAAGGTTCACAAAGACAATGCTGCTCCTGTTGTTGATGAGACTCCAATTGAGGAGTTGGATAAGTCAGATACTGGTCCTGCTGCTCAGAAGCGTAAGATTGGGAAACGAATTCCAGAAAATGTGCCTGCTGCTCCTTTGGATAATATTTCTTTTCACTCTGAAGAGAGTGTTGGCAAGTGGAAGTATGTTTATCAGCGCAGGATTGCTCAAGAGAGGGAATTGACTGGTGAGATTCTGCATTGTCAAGAAATCATGAAACTTCTTGAGGCTGCTGGGTTATTGAAAACTGTTACTGAGATAGGTGGCTGCTATGACAAGTTGGTGAGAGAATTTATTGTGAATGTGACTACAAATTGCACTGTTTCTGGGCATCCTGAGTTCAGGAAAGTTTTTGTGCGTGGTAAGTGTGTCCATTTTTCACCTGAGATCATTAACCAGTATTTGGGAAGGAGCACTGTTGCCACAGGAAATGAAGAGCTGTCATTGAGTGCTATCACTGAAGAACTCACGGCTGGTCAGAATATGGTATGGCCTGCTAAAGGATTGCTGTCTTCTACTTATTTGAGTGTGAAGTATGCTATCTTGAATCGCATTGGTGCTGCAAATTGGGCTCCTACTACACATAGCTCAGATGTTTCTTCAGGTTTGGCCAAATTAATTTATCTGGTTGGAACTCAAACTCAGTTTGATTTTGGTGAATATGTCTTTGCTCAAACTATGAAGCATGCTGAAACTTTTGCTGTCAGGCTTCCTATTGGTTTTCCTTGTTTAATTTGTGGGATTATTTTAAGTCAACATCCTCAAATTCTCCTTGATGATGAGGTTCCTAGCAAGAAAGCTAGTCTTCTCACTATTGATTCCAGGCTGCTAGCTGGTGCCCATGTTTCTGATGTTGCTGATTTGGCTGAGATGACTCAGGGGGAGGGTACTTCCTCTCAGAAGACTCCTGAGACTCCTATTGCTGCGCTTATTGCGGTGTCTAAGATGCTTCAGGACACAATTACTAGTTGTACATTGAGGAAGAAGAATGTGGACACTCTCATTCTGCAGTTGACTAAAGGCAAGAGGCCTCTTGAAGACAATGCTGCTGATGATCAAGATGCTGCTGGTACTTCTGATGATGACACTTCTGCTAGTGCTTAGTGTATTTGTTCCTTCTCCATTCAATCTGGTTGTAATATTTTGTTGGCTTCTGCTGACTCTCTGCACCCTTTGACAAATTCTGCTAATAAGGGGGAGAATGGTGTTGAGTGTTTTTGTTATTCAGACTAAGTATGGTATTGGTATTCCGACTCAGTAGTGTGTTCAGTTCATCATATGCTGTGTGCGGTTTTGTGTTAATGGATGAGTATGGTTGTTTTTGCATATGGTTGTTTTTGCATTGTTTGGCTTTCTAATCATGTTTTAGCAAAAATTTGCCAAAGGGGGAGATTGTAGTTCTTTTGATTGGCTGCATTTTGCTCAAACCATGATGTGCAACCATATGGACCAACATCTGGAGCAACATGGTGGAATTACATATGTTGCTTGTTCAGTCGTTAAAGTCAAGCTTGTTGTGAGGTTGCTAACTGTATGGTGATTCAGAAGTTTTTATCCTATGCTGTGCGTTTTATCTTTTGAAGGCGTGTTTGTTTTAATCTTGGCTGAAGTAACAAGATTGATAGCGTGTGGACCAAGTCTATCTCAAATTCTGTTTTACTTGGTTCTGTTATTTTATCCTGGTAAGATTTGATTCCATGAAGATTCTTTCCAGAAGTGCTGTTGTGGACTCTATGACGTTCGGCCCATTGAAGATCCAAGCCTCACGTGAACGTCTATATAAAGGAGTTTATAAACCCTAGCAAAATAGGGATTCTGAGCGTGATATACTGATCTTAGGGTTTATTATTTGAGTCCTGTTGTGAGTGTTGTACCAACTTAGTGCTTTAGTTCATCAAAGTACTGAGTTGAATTTGTTTTAGTTGAGTTGTAATCTCATCAAACTGTTTTTGATAAACATGTCTTGATCACTGTGGCAGTGATTGTTAGGAGTTAGAGAAAGTTTTCTCATAGCTTAGAGGAGAAGGGCTAAGCTTGATTCACTTGTGTAATAGTGGTGAACATATAAGAGGCTCTATACTAAGGGGGAGTACTTAGGTATAGGAGGGACTTTTATGTGACCTGAGAACTATTATTTGATAGTGAATTGACTCCTGGATTGGTATCCTCCAGACGTAGGTGATGTTCACCGAACTGGGTTAACAACTCCTTGTGTTTTAACTGTTTGTTTATTTTTGATACTCTGATTGTGTTTTGTTGTGCTACACATTGTTGCAACATTGTGTATCACATCTGTCCTAGGTGAATACGAATTTCACTATTGATCCCAACTTATTAGACGCGGTTCTACCTCGCATAGGTGAATGTGCTAGGGGTATGCTGACACCAAACATTGAAGGACGTCTCATAAGGGGCATAAAAGTGACGGTTGAGGTCACCGCACAGTTTCTTGATGAAGAATACACGCAGATTTGCAAGAAACAGTGAAAAATTATCATCCTTTAGAACTAACAATGTGCATTTTGTTTAGAAGATTTCCCCAATGGTGGAGGATTCAAGTCTAAAATTGATTCTACTAAACGTTCACGTCCTTTTCATAGTGTGTAATGTGTATTGTTAAGTGGATGGAATGTACTAGTCGTCTAGTGTCACACTCATGTCCACTATGTCGTTCTCAAATAATATGAATGAATACAAGGTTACAATTTTCTCAATTATTAGTACCTTCTATAGAAAACTGTTTTTAAATTGTTCCCCATTTTCATATTAGGTACCTAGATCCCCAAGGTTAGCTCTCCGCAACAGCTTAATGAATTCTGTCCAATCTCTCTAATTGGGTGTATCTACAAGGTGGTGGCTAAATTGCTAGCAATTAGACTGCAACCGGTTTTGGCTAAGGTCATTGATGAGAGGCAGTATGCATTCATTGGCGGTAGAAACATGTTAGATAGTGTTATGGTGGTTAATGAGGTAGTCCATGAAGCTAAAATCAGGAAGCGACCAACTTTAATCTATAAAGTTGTTTATGATATAGCATATGATTCTGTTTATTGGGACTTTTTGGAGTACATGATGAGGCGCATGGAGTTTAGTGAGAAGTGGATTGGGTGGATTATGGGGTGTCTTAAATCTGCGACTGTCTCTGTTCTTGTCAATGGGAGCCCAGGTGCTGAATTCAAAATGGAGAGAGGCTTCCGACAAGGGGACCCCCTTGCTCCATTTTTATTCCTGATTGTTGTTGAGGGACTGAATGGGTTCTTTCTTAATGCAATTAAGGTAGGAAGTTTCGAGGGTATTTGGTGGGGGACAGCTTGGACATTGATGTCTCTTTGCTCCAATTTGCTGATGATACAATCTTTATTGGGGAGGCATCTATCCAAAACTTGGTGGTGTTAAAAAGTATCCTCCGTTGCTTTGAATTATGCTCCGGGTTGAAGGTTAATTTTCACAAGAGTAAACTGGCAACTGTTGCGGTTGGGGTTGGGGTGGCTAGCCAATTTGTGTCTTTTTTAAATTGTAAGGTGATGGATATACCGTTCGTGTATTTGGGAATCCCAGTAGGTGCTCGCCCAAGTTGTCAAAGGATGTGGGAACCAGTGATTAATAAAATTAAGAACAGATTGTCTTCTTGGAAACAAAAGCTCATTTCCTTTGGGGGTTGTATATGCCTCATTCAGAGTGTGTTATCCTCGCTCCCACTGTTCTTCTTGTCATTCTTCAAGATGCCGCTGTGTGTGGCGAAGATCTGCACTAGGCTGATACGGAACTTTCTGTGGGAGGTAGTGAAGTGGAGCGGAAAATAGCATGGGTTAGATGGCCAGATGTTTGCAAGCCTAAGGATGTGGGTGGGCTGGGAATTAAAGATTTGCCTTATTTTAATGATTCTCTTCTTGGGAAGTGGATGTGGCGTCTGAAAACTGATTCTGGCAGCCTTTGGTGCTCGGTGATTAAGGCAATCTATTTTACTGGCTCATCAATTACGGAGTCAGCTTGGTGGAGGGGAGTGCAGGAAGCTTGTGGTGGTGAAGTCGGTGGCTGGTTTGAGGAAGGAGTATCAAAGCAAGTGTGTGCGGGTAATACTGTGAAGCTTTGGCTAGATGATTGGTTGGGTGCTGGTGTTTTGAGGGAAAAATACTACGGGCTCTATAACTTGTCAAGGCTGAAAGGGGCTCTTGTGTCGGACTGTGGTTATTGGGAGCACGGGAAGTGGTGTTGGAATTTCAGCTGGCGTAGAGAGCTTGTGGGGAGGGAGATAAGCAGGCTGCAATCGCTTATTCTTGATCTTGATCGTGTTTCTCTGATAGAAGGAGTTCCAGACAAGTTTTCATGGCTCCCAAGCCATGACGGATTGTATACCGTTAATTCTTCCTACTCGTTTTTGCAGGGTGATATGGCGATGGCCTCTGATTTGGTATTCAAAGCCATTTGGCAAGCTGCAGCTCCCTCGAATACTAAAGCTTTTGCGTGGAGATGTTTGCTGGACAGGATTCCTAGTTTGGATAATCTGTTGAAGCGTCATGTGATTGGGTCCAGTGAGGAGGCAGTGTGCAAGTTGTGCCACAGTGCTGTGGAGTCAAGCTCTCATCTATTGTTTGGGTGCCCGGTGTCGATGGGGGTTTGGCAAGAATGTCTAAATTGGTTGGGTTTTTCCACTGCTTTGCAGGTTAATGCTCGATCACACTTCTTGCAATTTCAATTAGGGAACACTTTGGCTCAGAATTCCAGCTTGTGCTCTGTGTTGCTAGCCGTGATTTGGACAATTTGGATTCAACGGAATGATGTTATATTTAGAGGTGGGGAGATTTCTTTATCTACTGCTATGGAATTGGTAAAAAGAAGGTCGTGGCAATGGCTAACTGTAAGAAGCAGTAGTTTTTGTTATTCACTCTTAGAATGGTTTACCAATCCTATGTCATGCATCTGATCTTATTCAAGTGTTGGTGGTGCTGCGTGTAGCTTTGTATGGAGGGTGGGATTGCGTGGAAGCTGGGGACAGCAACATGAATTATGTGATAGTGTGGACCTCTAATTCCAGACATGCTCACTGTTTGTTGGGTTCAAGTTTATTGCTTCCTTTTGTTAGTTTTCTGTTTGGGTGCTTTGTTTCTTTGATTTTGTTATCGTGTATTTGGGTTGGAGTACCCCTTGTACTCCCAATTAGTAATACAAATTTGGCTTATAAAAAAAAAAACCTAGAATCGATGAAAATCATGTTAATTTCTTCATTTTAGTTACAACTATATTAATTTCATCTATTTATGTGTCATAATTTTAACCCGAATGTGGTCCCGATCAGCGCTTTGGCTTATAAAAAAAAAAAAACCTAGAATCGATGAAAATCATGTTAATTTCTTCATTTTAGTTACAACTATATTAATTTCATCTATTTATGTGTCATAATTTTAACCCGGATGTGGTCCCTATCAGCGTTGTTAACCCGAATGTGGTGATTGTATGCTGATAGAATTTTGATGTATTCTTTATTCACAAAATTTCAATTTTTTCAAACATCTTTTTATGTATAAAAACTGGCTGGTGATTTCTAAATAATCCAAGTAGAACTGTCCAGCATGTTATCCCTCTTTCTCTGGCTAATTATCTTACTAACCATAAAACACTTTGTCCGGAATTGCGAGAGCAATTAATAAAAAAAAAAATGAATAGCCTATCAAACCATTATTTTTTCGTGAAAACCAAAATTTAGAGAAGTATGAAAAAATGGGTCCTGACTCCTGAATATCTAAAAGAAGTTTTTCTTTTACAAGAGGAAATATCATTTTTTTAAAGAAGTTGAACTAGGATCAAAATATCTTTTTTTGGGGTTAGTATCTTGGTTTTTTCTTGGGTAAATCAAAATCAAAATTACCAACAGAAAGTTAATTAGGTGCATTAAAAATTTAAAATCAGTTATAGTAAGTCACCTCCAACTTTTTTTAAAGATTTGCAATAAACTGAAAAATCTATAAACTATCTTTGAGACATGAGTCATGTCATTTCAAAGCGTGAAGACACCTCCAAGCACCCCAACATCATACTCATAAAGCGTTTAATATAAATTCACTGTGAAAATCTAAAATATCTAAACAAATTAACTTTTAATAAAATTAAATATTTAAAAGAAAATAAGCACATCATTAAGTCCTGAAAAGGGCTAAACATGACATGTATAACCATAACTAATTAAAAGAATGAGACCACAAAAAAAAAATCAAATCCTCATAAAATATCACTTTTAAAAAAAATTCAAATATAATCTTTTATCCGTATCTTAACTACCTAAAGGAAATCAGCTTTCAAGATGAAAAAAAATAAGAAACCCCTAAAGTTAATCAATATATTAGATTGATTTTTTTTGAGAGAATATATTAGATTGATTTTACCAAAAGATCACTACCAAAATTTTTTTTTTTACCAAAAGATATATTAGTTTGAGATCTTTTCCGTGATCTTCTCATATGATCTCTTGCTACTCTATAAATATCCAATGTTTATGTGAAAACCTATTAAATTCAACTCATAAGATTAAAAGTTAAAACCCTTACTCGCTCTTTCTCGTCCTATCCTGTTACAACAGATTATTGATCACTTGGCAATGGAGTCCTCAACTTATTTCTTGGGTGTAAGGCCTGCAAGTCATTCCATCGCTCAAGATAGTCCGGCTAGAGATTATTTCAACATTTCTTTTCACTGCAAACATACAGTTCACCCCACAACTAGTAGATCTGTAGTTACATATGAACGCATCTTCTGGATCCCTTGTGACATGTTGCGCAATTGTAATGAGCACACAATCTTAGCCTGGGATGATGACGCTAGATACCTCCATCAATTATTCTCCTCACAAATGCGTACTATTAATCCCAACGTATTAGACACAGTTCTACATCACATAGGTGAATGTGCTAGGGTTATGATGACACCAAACAGCGAAGGGCGTCTCATAAGGAACATAAACGTGAAGCTCGTGGTCATCACAGTGTGTGAAGATAATGATTATGCACAAGAGGAGGAGGAGCATCTCGCCGCTTTGACATCATCATCTCGATTTTCAGATTTGCTAGAGACCGTGGAAGATTATCATCCTTCAGAACAATGCGCAATTTGTTTAGAAGATTTTAGCAATGGTGAAGGAGTCAAGTCAGAAATTGTTTCTACTAAATGCTCACATCTTTTTCATAGAGGGTGTATTATTAAGTGGATGCAACGATGTACTAGTCGTCAAGCGTCACACTCATGTCCACTATGTCGTTCTCAAATAATATGAATGAATATAATATTGTTACAATTGTTTAGTACCTTCTATAGACAACTGTTTTTAAATTGTTCCAGATTTTCAAATTAGGTACCTTGGATCGATGAAAATCATGTTAATTTTATTAGTAGAATTTCGATGAAAATCAGTCTAACTATAAGAAGATCATTAAAGCACAGTTTCATTACGCATGTTCATACCTTTGAGGAACTCAAAAAGCTCCATTTACAGCAGGGTCACCCTGGGTGAAGAAACATTAGTTCCCACAATCTCATCTAGTTGAACATTGTTCTCGTCGTGAGAAGACTACTTCTGCAGAACCCTATGACAAAACACATTTTTATAAATAACAGCATGAGAGAAAAAACGATTAGAAGGACAATTATGAGTTATGACCATAGCATGAATAGGACAATTTTGACAATAGCATGAATATTTTTCCGCACCAGGTTTTATGAAATCAGACAAATCAAAATCGGTAGCCTTTAAAGGTGAATCTTATCTGTTAGATTTGAAAAGAAAATTGTGCATACAAAGAGGAAACAAAAAGATTTTCATGTATAGTTGCATAACTACATATTGCATATATATGTCAGTGGACTGGACCACACCTCTGGTTTCATGTCCCGTTGTACTAAACCATGTAAATGATACTCAACCGCAACCTTAAGCATTTGCCTTACAACCACTGCTGCATCTTTCTCAGTATAACGACTGTCCTTCTTTTTAAAAGCAAAGGTAGACGAAGTAAGTTTAGGTAGAAGAATAAAACACATGCCAAACACAAAAATCCGGCAGAATATAGTCATTTGTGACCCTGGTTCTGAAATTAAAAAAAACTGTATTCATTACAAGAGCCACTTTCTCAGTAGAACCAATGCTTGTTGCCTCTCTTGACGACACAGATCTTTAAATCTCTTCATTTTGGAAGGTACAGTGAGATTGAAAAGAATAAAAAGATATCACTTTTGGAATTTCACTTGTAAGAGTCCTAGCATATTTAGCATCTAATAAGAGAACAAAGCTAAGTTTTCAACATGCAACTTATCCATCAAAGTCGTGAACCAGAACCACATGAAATTTCTCAGAAACATGTTCTTAAACATCACATGGTAAACCACACCAACTGATAGAGAGAGGATAAAAAAAAAAGCATGGAAGAGAAATCAAAACCATATCAAAATGGTGAAATTACTAGAAGAGAAACAAGAAAGTTGAAAAACGTTGAAGCATTACCTTGCTAGTTCGGTAAGGGAACACCATATCTATCTGAAGATCCAAATTTACAAGGTCGTCAAGAGGTAAAACAGGTGGATGGACGCGGGTGCGATGGTGAGAGCTTCCACCACCGTCCAGAGCACGAAGTCATGTCCGCCGTTGCAGAGCTTCCACCATCCTCCCTCCCTCCCTCTCGATCTCAGAAATCAGAAACCTGAAGGTCAAAGAGTCTCGAATTGAAAAGTCTGGTTCCTTAAAACCTAATACAAATTCATCTACTAAGGATAAAAATCTCCTTACAGGAATGGGTTTGATCGCATCTTTGGAGGGTGTTCACTTGCTTGTGTTGCTTCAACGGATATATTCATAACGTCTCTCTGTTGTGCATTAAATGCGTCAGCCCATAGCAGTAGATCTTTTGATAATAAAAATGTAGACTTGATGTGAATGAATACAAGGTTACAAATGTTTTATATACCACCCCAAAAAAAAATTATCAGGTCATTAAACTCTTCTGGACGATATCTAATCATCCATCCAAAGCCATATTTGATTAAATTCAACCAATTGCTCTAAAGAATGCATAACGTAAAAATTTGAAGTCCCCCAAAACAAACAGACAATATTATTCGAACTCAAGATAAAAATGTGCCCTCAGATGTCAAAGTACTTATTTAACATCCTTGAAGCCAGTTCTCACTTCTCACAAGACACAGACTCACACCTCCACCATCTTTACCCAATTGTTATTAGATGACAGTGACACTAATCAACATTTATTTTCTTCATTGGCTACTAGTAACAGCCTTAAGTCATAATCCTGTAGAAGATGATGGAAATATATAGACTTAAGACTTTGTTTGGATGCAAACAAAAAAGAACTTATTGGAGCTTACTTAGCAAACAGCCCCTTATTTACATTCCCATTTTGATCCTAGCAACTATCGCACGCTCTTAATCTTTTATAATCTACCATAGTTATTTTGGAGGGGTAAGAACATCATTGTTATTTCTCATTTCTCTCCGTGGATTACTCACCAGTCTACAATTACTTTTATTTCCGTCACACACAAGTACAATTAGAATAGAAGGAACGGAAATCAGTTTACATGAAAAATAATAAACACATAACACTTCCCAACCTTACAAGCATTTAATCGAACAGATTGTGTGCAGAGAATGTGAATATGAAGTGGAAGTTTGAGAAAGCTTACCTCATAGAGAAATAGAGAACACCATTGCGATTTGTGGTGGTTTCCTAGCTGAGAATGAGTGCTCCTTGATGATTCCTGAGAATAAGTGTGTGATTTCAGAGCTCAGAAGATGCGTGAAGGGGAAGGAGAGTTTCACGAGTTTCGTAAGGGGTTAGATTTAATTATTAATAAAGGGCTAATGGTCAAATTTGACGATTTTGTAAGGAGTTTGAATTTAGTCATTTGATAAAAAATTGGTGTTTAGTGACGGTAAAAAACAACTAGTCATTATAAAAATGGTTGTCACTAAACGTCATTAATGAATTGTGTAACATTAGAATAATTTTTAAAGGTGAATTCTCTAGTACCCAAAAATTATTTTGGGTATGATACCCGCATTAAGTGATTTAGTAGATTATTTTCATGTGAAATAGGGTTTTAACCGTCAAGGTTTATTGATGATAAAGAGGGCGACATCTGGAGATCATGACCGGCGAACGATTTGAAACAAATTTTTGGCGATGCGGGGGAGAAGAAGGGTTGAGAATTGTCTAAATGATTACTTTGCAAATAATGATAAGAATATTAACATTTAAAATTTAGAGTATATTTTTTATTGGTACACATTATTTAGAGCATGTGTGACTCAATCAAAACATGTATATTTATTGGTACACATCATTTTAGGTACCATACCTTGATCTGACTTAAGGTATCACAACAAGCACCAAAAAATACTTAATTATCTATCCGAGTTGTCTAAATGGCTCATGGTAAAATTTGGATTAAATATCTCATAGATGGATCAATCACGTTTAAGATAAGTGGAATAAAATATTCATATTTTATTTATATATAATTTCATTGGTCTATTGGGGTGGAGTTTAGTAACCCTCATAGGTCATGTAGCTAACCCGTAAAAAAAGTACAAGAATAAATATTTTTGATTCTTAACAGCAAAGAAGCAAAGAAAACAAACGCAACAAACCCCCTACTGCCTAACCACCACAGAACCCTTGGAGTCTGCCAGAAGTAATCCCTCTATACCAGGCGGGGATCCTGGACGAGAAGAAAATCTAACTCTTGCCTAACATCAACCTTAGCTAAGAAGTCTGCACTCGAATTACCCTCACAAAGAATGTGTTCTATCCGCACCTTCCACGAACGCTTCACCAAATCACAGATATTCCTAATCAACACAGCAAAAACATGAAACTGTTGTGGAGGGGCACACACCAAGCCAATAGCCAACATGGAATCAAAGAAACACACAACCTTTCTATAACCGAGCTTCCAGGCTACACGAAGCTCCATATGGAGGACTGAAGCCTGCAAACCATAACCAAGGAACCCAATGATCTAGTTGCCACCATCATCACACAGACACCCTCCAAAACCCGCACGGGCAGGAGCATCCAGCAAGCTACCATCACATTTGATCGCAATCTCTGAAGCATGAGGTTTGATCCATGACACGAAGCGAGGTTGAGAAACACACTGCTGCGACGACCAAGAGTGGAGAATCAAATCCCTCTTGTCCGGAATCGAGCGTAAGACTTGATTCTCCGACCTAACTTCTTGATCAAAATATGTGCGGTTTTTCGCCGTCCAGATAGCCCAAATCGCTGATAATGTTGTTGCCTCTGCCCCAACCAACACCCTTCGAAACCACTCGCGAGGCTCCCTGATAGCAAAGGATGAATGGTTCGTTGAAAATTAATAAATGAACCCTTTCTTTGAGAAAATTGTTTTCAATATTTTTATTTTATATTTTGAATTTGCATGAAAATTAAATATTGTAGGTTGTTATGGTTACTGTAACGCCCCAATTTCTAGGTATTCTTAGGCGATATCTAGGCTAGGGAAACTCTCAGAAAAATTATCGGGTCGAAAACTGTCGCAGGGGTATTTTGGTCAATATTTTTAGCTCGGAAACTCAAAATCAGAATTTCGGAAAACAAATTAGATGGGGTCGACACCAACGATGATTATGACGACTAATCCTACTAACGTTAAGCTCAGCCGAGAGTTTTAAGCCCAAAGGACGGAACTTTAGCCAAATATGGGTATTATGAGCAGAATTGAAGTTTGGCGGCATTTCGGCGAGATTCGGCGAAATGTAATCCGCTAAACATGCTCAGGGGCACGTAGGGAATAAGTTTAGACAGAGAAATCAAGTTATTTGGACAGTTTTACAAAAAGCTCAAAACTTTGAGCACATAAAAACATAGAGAAAAGCGACATAATTTACGATCAGAGGTAAGGAAAAGCATCAGTACCTCGAGGCCTACGCGTAGCAACGAACTGTGGGACGATCAGGCAAGAATCGGCGAAAAACTCTTCTTCCTCCTCCTCCTATGGTGCTCGCGGGTTTGGGTTTAAAATGGGGAAGGTTTTGTGAAAAATTTTTCATTTTCTTGCTATTTATAGGTTTTGGAAAATGCGGAAAAATGAAAATTTCGCGATTCTGATTTTTCCTACGTATTCCTCTGTGAATTCTAAGATAGGTTCTGGCGACAGAATTCCAGAACTAAAAACAGGTTTCTTGGAATTAAATCAAACGATCCAAAGTCGGTGTAAATCGATTTTACCCGAAAAGTTACTTTTTGCAGTTGATGTCGGATGAGAAAACTTCGTTCTGAAGAAAGATTAGAAACATCGAGAGAAATAGGTGTACGCGTGTAGAATCTTCGTTTGAAGCTCCGAATAGAAAAAGTCTTCATCGTCGGCTGATTTTAGGTTTCTTTAACTATCAGTGATTCAGTTTCAGCAAACTTCCGAGTATTGGAATTTGACCTTCGTACATTCCAGGGTTTCGTATCGAAACGTGTGACGCCCGGGGCCGACGAGGGCGGGGAGTGATCGCCGGTGCAGTGAGGCACGGACAAGGAGCGGCTCCTGACAGGCTTCTAGGCGGAGGGGTACATGAATGAACCGATCTCACACCCGAACAAGAGGTATTCCGAGACTGTATAGGGATGAACTATACAGTTGAGGAGGGCATAAGAGATTTGATTGGTACTACTCATAACAACAAGTTGCAACTTCTTTTTGGGAGCCCAACTGATAAGAACTCCATGGTTAAGTGTGCTTGCCTTGGAGCAATATCGTGATGGGTGACCTCTTGGGAAGTTTTCCCGGGAAGTGCGCGAGTGAGGACAAAGCGCACTGAAAAGACTCGTGTTGTTACCATGAGGCCAGTCGTCAGATCGGGATGTTACAATTGGTATCAGAGCCGACCTCTCCCAGTACGGTGTGGTTCGGGGACGAACCAAGCGGAAGTTGGTGGGCCTGTTACGCCCGGGGCCGACGAGGGCGGGGAGTGATCGCCGGTGCAGTGAGGCACGGACAAGGAGCGGCTCCTGGCAGGCTTCTAGGCGGAGGGGTACATGAATGAACCGATCTCACACCCGAACAAGAGGTATTCCGAGACTGTATAGGGATGGACTATATAGTTGAGGAGGGCATAAGAGATTTGATTGGTACTACTCATAACAACAAGTTGCAACTTCTTTTTGGGAGCCCAACTGATAAGAACTCCATGGTTAAGTGTGCTTGCCTTGGAGCAATATCGTGATGGTGACCTCCTGGGAAGTTTTCCCGGGAAGTGCGCGAGTGAGGACAAAGCGCACTGAAAAGACTCGTGTTGTTACCGTGAGGTCAGTCGTCAGATCGGGATGTTACATGGCACACACTCCAGCCATAATTCATAGCCAATCTCTCCACCTCTGAATGTTCCATATTACAACCCAGCAGCGTAGTTTTACCTAAATTTACCTTTAACCCGGATGCATAGAGGAAGGCTATCAATGTGTTACATAAGATTTCCAATTGATCTTCATTATTTTCACATAACAGCAAAGTATCATCTGCAAATTGCAGATGATTTATAGCTAATTGAGGTTCAATCTTCACACCGCTAAAAGAGGTTTCATGTAGAAGCTGGTTGAGCATGCAGGACAGTCCATTAGCTACTATATTGAAGATGAGAGGCGACAATGGGTCTCCTTGTCGTAGGCCCTTATGAATATCAAAGAATTCGGAGGGAGACCCATTAACCAAAATGGCTAGAGACGCTGAAGTGATACAATTTCTGATCCAATTTATCCAGCGTTCGCCAAAGTTCATCTCATGTAAGGTATCAAGAAGGAAATCCCATTCAACACTGTCATATGCTTTGGCGAAATTGACTTTCAGTAGTAACCCTCCTTTCTCACTTCTCCTCAAAAGATCCACAACCTCATTCGCTATAAGAATACAATCTTATATCTGACGACCATGAGTAAAAGAGAACTGGTTCTCAGAAATCAATGACGGCATCAGCTGTTGCAATCAGGAGGCCAATACTTTGGATATCAGTTTGTAGGCGCTACCAATCAAACTGATTGGTCTATAGTCCGACACGGATAGAGGAGCATTGTGTTTGGGTATTAAAGCGATGAATGCTGAATTGAGTCCCCTGACTAATTTTCCAGAGGTGTGGAATTCCTCGAAAAATTTTAAGATATCCTCTTTCACCACTGACCAGAATTTCTTAAAAAAGTTAATATTGAACCCGTCCGGTCCTGGTGCGCGGTTGCCGTCGCAAGTCCTTACCACATTCCAGATTTCCAGTTCAGAAAAATGTTGCTCTAAGGCTTCCTTCTCCCGTCGGTTTAATCTGTATAAATTGCTGCACTTCAACATTGGCCTCAGCTTATCCTCACGGTGGAAGAAAGATTTGAAATGGTTTAAAATGGCTTCCTTTATCTGCCCTGGCTCTTCAATAATCTCCTCTTGGACCAATAATTTGTGAATTTGCTTCCTTGCTTGGCGGACCTTGCAGGTGGAGTGAAAAAATGCTGTATTCTTATCACCCTCTTTGATCCACCGCACACGAGCTTTCTGTCTCCATTTACTTTCCTCCACTCTATATTCTTGCCATAGATGCCCCAGAACTTCAGCCCTCTTCTTTCTCAAATCATCAGTCGTTCCTTCTGTCCCCAATATGTCCATTACCTCTTGCAGGTTTGATTCGAGTGAGCGCAATCTTTCAGCCCTGAATAGCCTCTCCACCCTTTAATTGCAGTTTTCAGCCCTTTCAGCTTTTGAAGGAGAACATACCCTGACCACCCTGTTACTGTCTGAGAGCTCCACCAATTTTTCACTAGGGTATCAAATTCCTTATCTAACAGCCAGCTATTGAAGAACATAAACGGTTTGGGCCCAAAATTTACTGCTCCCATTGTTAGTACCACAGGCCTGTGATCAGATAATCCCCAATTCTCTGTTGCCTGACATAAGCCTTCAAATCTATTTACCGCTTCTTCATTGAAAAGCCATCGATCAATACGACTCCAAACTCCTCCATTCCGAGAGCTATACCATGTGAATTTAGAATCTTGCAGAGGTAAGTCAATCAGATTGTTCCTTGCCACAAAGTTGTTGAAAACTATATCAACATCATCACTGAGACTGCTTCGTTCTCCTATATTGAGGATACTGTTAAAGTCACCCCCAATCATCCAACAACAGTTGAAATTCCTCAACTTATCAGATAATGTGGAGAGAAAATCTCCTTTTCGGCATCAAGGTTGGGCCCATATGCGTTTCCAAGCAACAAGGTTTCATTGTCAAGTCTCATGATGAGCCCCAAAAATCTATCCTCTTTTATGACATGTTCTACTGTTAGATTATTTCCTTTCCAGAGAGTCATTAGACCTCCCGCTGAGCCAGTAGCTGGGATGAACTCTAATTCACAATTCAAGCTTTTTGAGAAGCACTGAATCTCCTTCAATCGACTAATATCAAGTTTAGTTTCCTGTAGGATAATTACCTCTGGATTGAGTCTGCGAATAGAATCCTTCACCGACCTCCTTTTCTCGGCTCCCCCAAGTCCCCTCACGTTCCACGACACCCACCTTCTTCGATTCATCAGCTTAACCTCTAGTTATTGCAACCAATTCGTCGGAGATTCCTTTTATTGCTTGATCATCTGAGCCTTGAAATTCCAGCCCCAAAGATTTCCCCAGTAGCCAGGCTTTTGTTGCTCTGGTAAAATAAGGTTCTCTATTTTGGTATGAGCTTTGGAGTTGAGGGTGGGGGTTAGAGGAGGGACCGCCGCTGATAAGCTCTCTGGACCTCGGTGTAGAGGGTATTCCTCTGGATTTAGGCTGCCTAGAGCTGGAGGAGGATGAGTAGTTTTTATGAGTCGGGCTTCTATTTGCTGTGGTATTTTTTCTTGGGCGCCCTCTACCCCTTTTTTGTATGGTTATTTGTGTGGTTTGGGCCTCAAGTGTTTCTGGCCCACAATGAGGGTTTTGTTGCCCTAGGCCCGATAACTCTGTAGGGTTATTGTTTAGTCTACTAGGGTTCAAATCAAACTCTCTGTATCCCTGTTCTTCAATCAGAAGTTGACCTTGGTTCCCCTCTAGTTGTGTTGCTCTGTTACTCGTGTAGCCCCTTGTCTGCTGAGTGAGTGTTATCTCCAGAATTGACCTTCTGACCAAGTCCCACATATTTTCCCATCTGTTCCTTTCATCTGTTATTGTGCTTGGTATTCCTGCCCCCAAGGTTACCTTTTTTAGAAAGATACCAGTTTCATAGCTAATGAAAATTGGCTTTACTCTACTCTGCTCTCCCCTGTTTTCTGGCATGCCCACACTAATTTTGAAAATGTTACCTAGAGAAGGTATATCCATCTGCTCCCCAAAAGGAAATAGTTGGACGTTCCTTGTTGTGGTTACAGGACCCACCATTGTTTCCCCGACACTCTCCCCCATGTCTTCGACCCCTTCTCCGGTTGGATCCACCGGCAAAGTCACCGCCGGAGATCCAACTACCCCTTCCTCAACGACCTCCAGAGATGATTCGCTGATCACCGTGTCCCCTGATAACACTTCCTCATTTTCCCTCGTGTTAGAAGCCCTTAGTGAAGATGAACCAGAATTTTCACTTCCCTCAGGATTCGGGTGGTCAAAATCAGTGCAAGGGTCTTCTTTTAGTGAGATAGTCATCCAATGATCATTGATTTTCACTTTTATGGATGAGGTTTGGATGCCTGGCAAGGACGTCGAGATTAAGACTCTCGCAACATCATAACGTCTATGAAGTCTAGTATCATCATCCATAGCCACGTACGTTCCGAATGCGCATACTATGGTGGAAAAGAAAGATTCGCTCCAAGCTCCGATTGGGACATTTCGAAGTTGTACCCAGAGCATGTGTCTGAAAGGTACTCCTAAAGGTGTGGCTGTCAGGAATCCCACAAATTTTTCTCCCAGAAGTCTTCCCTGCTCAGCCATGAAGGATAACAGGGCATCATTACTCTCAAAGGCCAATGCAACTTCTGATGTCCCCCAAGCTTTGACCTCTACATTGGATACTCCCTATGCCTCTATGTAGGATTGTAGCGATTTTACATTTGATCTTCCCCTGGTGGACGCGATAATGATATTTCCCGTTCTCATCATGTCTTCATCCTTTAGTTTGTAGCAACATTCGTATACTGAGTCACCCTGTATTTGATCCCTTGCCGTTTTTCCTGATAGTTTTGCAACTTTAGGATTATTAAAAGGTTCTCGGTGGAAAAAAGGATATCTGGCTATAGTCACAGACAACCTTGTTCCAAAGAGAAACCTTCCATTCAATTGGTTAATGGCCCTTGTCATTGCTGCCTTCGTCGAGAATCTGACGAAACCAAACTTAGAGTCTCTGTTCCTTTTTCTCTCTTTCTGGATAAACAATCCTTCTATTCTCCCAAATCTCTTCAGTTGTCCTTTCATCTGCTGGTAAGTCACCATCTCTTTCAGCCCATCTATGAACAGGGTTGGAACTTCAAGCTCCTTTTGGTCTTCTTCTCTCCTCTTTTCCCCGGGATTCTTCCATGACTTGGATGTCTCCGCCACCGTATTATGCCTCCATGGTTCTCGACCTCCATCGTACGCTGCCTTATTTTTTCTCAGAGACTTCAAATTCCCTTTGCTCCCTAGAGAGAGGTTGGAGCTTCTCTCTCTAAAACCCATTTAGTCCTCTCTAGATTTGATTACATGTTAATATTGCAGAAACTATATATTAAGCATAAAATAACAAATTAAAAAATGAATAAAGCAACAAGGATACGTTTGCCAAATTTATTGAATGATGACATTAGTAATATTCACAAATGTATAACGAAACAAAGAAATGGCACATGAAGAGCCAAATTTAAGATGAATTCACGTTCTAGAAAAAATTAAGATGCATTCAAAGTTCCTGTAACAAATGTCGAGAAAAAAGTAGTGTATACATTTTTTTATTCTTGGTAGCATACCTAAAACGGGTGATTGTTTCAAAATAATTAATATTTCACCCTTTTTTAGATTAGTCTGACGTTGGGAGTAGAGAATTTTTTTAAAGTCCTTTTAATAGTCAAAAACTGCGCATGCAGAGTTGCAAATTGAAACACTGCAGACGAAAATTTAAATGACAGCTCAACAATCCGTTCTAACCGTTTTATGACCTGTTTACACCGGTTCTACCGATTTTAACCGGTTTTTGCGGTTTTCATCCGATTTTTAAAGTGCCCGGTTTTAGGCTTGTTTCATACCATCCACCTGACCGGTTCTCGATTTTTTCGGTTGAACCGACCGGTCCGGTTCGTTTTTTAAAATCATGGTTAAGATGTGGCGCCGATATCTCTTGGTGTCTTGCTCCTCGGTCCATGGGCTCCTTTGTCTCCCCCAACAAGTGGTATCAGAGCCGATGGTTCGTGGGATCATGGTAACGTGCGAAGTTTGAGTCCCACATTGGTTAAGTTAGTTGAAGACTTTATAAGAGATGTGACCCATAAACCTAATGCCCTAAGGTTTTGGGTTAAGATGTGGCGCCGATATCCCTTGGTGTCTTGTTCCTCGGCCCATGGGCTCCCCAGTCTCCCCCATGGTTAAGATGTGGCGCCAATACCTTATAAAATGAATGGGGATTCTCCCTTTCTGGGCTCCAATGAGGCCATTTATTTAATGAAAAGAAAATAACTTGATGTGGAATCTGTTTTAAGCTTTTAATCTTAATTAAAAAGGGAAGGGTTTGGGGCCTCCCCTATGGGGCTGCGCGCCCCACCCTTTTTTTTTAAACCCAAAAGTGCCCTACGGAAAGGTACTTTCCGTATTCAATTTAACTGAATACGGAAAGGTACTTTCCGTATTATATTTTGATGACTACGGAAAGGTATTTTCCGTATTTAACTCTGACAGGATTCCCCCTTTTTCCACCATTACTCCACCCTCACCAACCTTCACCAACCCCTCACCAGCCCCCCTGAACCTCCTCAATGCCTCTAGACCACCCTCTCTCTCACCCTCTCCTACCTCACTTTCATTCCCAAGCTCTCCACCACCATCCACTCCTTCATTTCCCAAGCTCTCCACCACTACAACAAGTGTTGTAGTAGAGGTAAGTCTATGTGTTTATTTGTTGTTATTTTGTAGGATTAAGTAGTGGAAGTAGTTAGATTAAGTAGTTTAAGTAGTTAGATTAAGTAGTTTAAGTAGTTAGAAGGATGGGTTTTTGAATTCTGAGTCGTGATATAATACGGATTGTTATCTTCCGTATTGAATATGGAAAGGTACTTTCCGTATTCAGTATGGAAAGTAACAATTCGTATTCGGTATGGAAAGTAGATTTCCGTATTGAGTATGGAATGTAACTTTCCGTATTCTCTTCCAGGGATGACAGATTCATTTTTCTTTGGTGAGTCACAATTGATTGAAGCTGGATTTCACAATGGTCAACCTGAAGAGGCCACTACAGAGGTGCCACCACCAGCATTTGTGCCCCCGTGTATAAGTATAGATGTCTCGCATTTATTTGCAACTGATCAGGTATTCTTTGAACATATTTTTGCATTGTTTTGAGAGTGTAATATATCAATTCTTATTATGTCTTGATCACCCTTGTAATCAATTCTTATTATTATAACAGATTTTCCCTACCCGTGATGATCTTATCAATTGGGTTCATGGAATTGCGATTGAAAATGGATATGTTACGTTGATCACAAAGTCAGATTATGGTGGGAATGGAAGCAGAAAAGCTTATGTCATGTTGGGGTGCGAGAAGCATGGTAAATATGTTCCTTATAGAGACCCTGACCTTGTTGAAGGGACGAGATCACAAAAGACAGGTTGTCCTTTTAGACTAAAAGGACGACCTAGGAAAAATGGCATAGATAGAGATTGGCGGCTAAAGGTGATGGAAGGTATACACAACCATGAACCAGCTAGGTCACTACTTGGGCACAATTTTGTTGGTCGTCTAAAACCCGGAGAGAAGGAGCAAGTGAAAAAATGACAAGGAGTTGGGTTCCACCGAGAAAGATGTTGTTGACTTTGAAGGAAAACAATCCTTCAAACTTGACTACCATATCTCAGATTTATGGTGTTTGCAAGAGGTTAAGAAAATCCCTCCGCGGGGGATTGACAGAAATGCAACACTTGTTGAAGAAGTTGGACGGTGACAAGTATGTCCACTTTGAAAGACATGAGCCTGGATCGGAAGTCATTAGGGATGTATTTTGGGCTCATCCAAATGCTATCAAACTGTTCAACACATTTCCATATGTAGTGATTATGGATTGCACATACAAGACAAACAAATATGCAATTCCCTTGCTTGAGATTGTTGGACTGACTTCCACAGATAAGACATACTCCATAGCCTTTTGCTACATTGTTAATGAGGGCACAGATGACTACGTTTGGGCACTGGAGTGTATGAAGTCTCTATTAGCTGATCAAGCCATGTTGCCTAAGGTGATTGTTACTGACAGAGATCTTGCCTTATTGAGTGCTGCTAAGCAAAGCCTTCCTAACACTACACATTTATTATGCTTGTGGCACATCAACAAGTGTGTTTTGGAAAAGTGCAAACTCTATGTTGGCACAGATGATTTTGCTGAGTTGGTTATGATGAAGTGGGCAGAGGTGGTGGATGCTGCAACAGTTGAAGAATTTGAAGTGAAATGGATGCAATTGTTTAATATGTGCAAGGCAAAATACAGCAACTTTACCTCCTATTGTTCTACTACATGGTTGGTTCACAAGGAGAAATTCGCCAAGGCATGGACAAATCATGTGATGCACTTTGAAACAACAACAAGTAACAGGTAAAAAAATTACATGAGCTTAATTTATGCAACCAGAAGTTGAGGCATTGACACATTATTTCAGTTCTTTGGATACTGGAGGGCAGAGTATGGTAAGGAGGAAGCTTCAAGCGATCTATTGTCCTGAAAGCAGTTCACTTTGTACTCCTGCGGTTAAGATAAGGTCCAAGCGCACTCTTAAGGCGAATGAGAAAATACCACCTAAGAATAAAGCAATAGGATCCTTGACTCGTGATCTTTCAGGTTTTGAACATGTTGATAGGGAGATCAGAGAGGCAAAGAAGGTTTCACAACCACCAAAGAAGAAGAAGCGTGTGAAGAAGTCTGATACAAGCTATTTCATGGGTCATTTTCCAGCCTTTTTCCACCCATATATACAAACAGTTCAGAATGTTGAGGATGATAGTAACTGTGGCTATAGAGCCGTTGCTGCATTACTCGGACTACCATCAGGTGAGGAAAGTTGGTCATGGGTTAGGGCAGCGTTGATAGAAGAACTTGAACGACACAGAGGGTTGTATGATGAAATGTGGTCCAGACATGTGGTTAATGCCTTACATTCCCGACTCACTCTTCCTCCTGGTGATCCGGCTACCGAGGATAAATGGATGCAACTGCCAGAGATGGGATACCTTGTAGCAACCAGGTTCCAAGTGGTTTTCATATCCATCTCCTCTACGGGTTGTTGGTCATACCTTCCACTAAGAGGAGAAGGTCCACCGGATGTACATCCTGTTATAGCTGTTGGTCATGTGATTAATCACTTTGTACAGGTATTTTTTGATTGAGTACACTAATATCCAATTGGTGAATTGATTTGTTGTATTTGCAAGTTATCTAATTTTATTGTTATTCTCTATAATGTAGCTCCATCTAACTCCTGGACATTCTATGCCGCCAATTGCTCTCCAGTGGGAACGGTATGTTGATCCTACATCAGTAAGCTGGTGCGCCCCATATGGTACACGTTTAGGAAGATTCACATCAGAATTCGAAGCTTGGCTTGTTACTTTTGGTGTTCCTCTTAGTCACCAAAGCTATGTAGACATCACCTCAGATTGACACCACACTTTTGTGTGATATTCATTTGTAAACGCTCTGTAATATTAATCTGATGGGCCTTGCCTTTATGATGTTCATTTGTTGCTTTTAATAATATTAATTTGATGGTCATTGTTATATTGATGGGCCTTATTATTTTGAATCAGCATCAGGGATAATTAACATAGACAACCACTCTGTCATCAGAGTCCTGTCATTTTCATCCACCCCATCATCAGAGTCCTGTCATTTCCAACCACCCCATCATCAGAGTCCTGTCATTTCCAACCACCCCATCATCAGAGTCTTGTCATTTTCATCCACTAAATGACGAACTTGAAACCTGACATTACTATCTACCACCAACCAACCCCAACCACACTTGTATTATCCACCAAACACCATAAATCTTTTGACCATTCTGCTATAAATCTCTCTGGGTTCTTTATTCTTCTTCATCCTTTTCTTCATGTCTTGCTTTCGAAGATAAAAAAAAAACAATGGAACAAGACTGGGATGCATTAGTCCGCCGTTGCAAACGTCAAGGCAGCACTTCTAGCAGCTCTCGTCCTCTCATTCCTGGGCCAGCTGGCGCCGTCCAGGCTGCCATGTATGGGCGTAGATCCAACCCTAACACACTACTCATTCCGACCCAAGAATTTGTGAGGCGTGCGCTCGAAGACAGATCAACCGAAACCGATCCTGATTTCAATTCAAATGCTTGGCTTACAGCCCTACAATTGGTGGAATCTGCCACTCCGCTGGGCACAATCACAACGAATGTTGAGAGAGTAGAGAGTGTTGTTGCTGTTATTAAATCATGCACTCCCAATGGTTTCGGAGATGCCAAAGTTACCCTCAAGGTATTTGCTCGCTTTTGTCCAGCTTCTTTAACCGTCAATTTGTTGTCTCATTTTCTCTCACGATTGCATTGATTTAGGACCCTACGGGCACCGTTGACGCTAGCGTCCATCGCAAGGCCTTCACTGACGGGGAATTTAGGAATGTCATAACTGTTGGATCTGTTCTTGTTCTCCAAAAGGTCTATTACCTTAAACATTAATCTTGCTTCATTTGAACAAGTACGCATTAATCTTTTAAATTTGCAATTTACTTGCAGGTTGTTGTGTTTGCACCGAGTAAATCTGTTCGTTATCTGAATATAACGTTGCCCAACATAGTCAAAGTATTTCCACAGGATAGCGGACCCCACGACTTCATCGATATCACTGAGGATTAATTTTGTTTTCGTGTTGCTTCTGAATAATTTCGTGTACCCTTTAAACTGTTTGCCATGAATTATTTATGTTACTTATCCTGCCTTTGATTATTTACGGTGTAGTTATACGGGTTTTTTTCAATACAAGAGTCGGCATATAATGAGTGAAAATAGAAAGCATGATTAATATAAAGAGAGTCCTAATACAAAGAGTGACATGTCATAATATAAAAATACAAAAAAAATATACAAATATACAGTCAATCACTCGCCCCGACCCCTACCGGCCCCTCTACGACCTCTAGGTCCACGGGCTCTGCCTCCACGGCCTCTACCTCCACGCGCACCCTCTGCAGGAGCACCCTCTGCAGGAGCACCCTCTCCACGGGCTCTGCCTCCACGGCCTCTGCCTCCACGCGCTCTGTCTCCACGACCTCTGCCTCCTGCAGCTCTAGCTCCTCGGACAGCAGCAAAGGCTACCCCCTGGGTACCAATGAAGGCATTGGATCTAATAAGATCCAGCGCCCTCTCAGTGAGGGATCGGGAATGCGTGCCCTCTGCAGGAGCATCTGGCACCTCGAGTGACTGCTCCAACAAGTCCACGGCCCGACGCATAACAGTCTGCAAAAATAATGTAGATACATTAGATACAAATAAAATATCATGAACAAAAAATCACAATTGAATGGAAAATAAAATTCAAACTTACCACCGCACTGAACTCCTCCCTCCTATCATCAGGGATGATGAACCGATGGGACACAGCGCTGTACCACCTCATGTAATCCTCCACAGTCTCTCCCGGATATGTAGCGGGGATCCCCTGAGGGCGGAGGTGCGGCGCAAACTCAGCAAAGGCAGCATCTGCGGTCTCAGCAAGGGACCCAGACGTCTGGATCTCAGAGGGGTGTCGAGGGACATCCTGTATGAAGCCAAACTGGCGCAGAACCCTCTCTGGTAGATGCCGTCGAACAACACGGCCAAATGGCGACCGGATGTAGCCAGAATACATGGCCCTCGGATCCCGTGGTCGATGAGCCCGATGGTCCTCAAATGGGGTCCATATAACGTCATACACCGTCAGCTCATCGAGCATGACTCGCCTCTCATCAAGGCCTGCATGCCCGACCCGGGACATAGCCCACCGCCGCGCCCTAGGCTGGTCCTGCGAGTACTCCGGATCCGCCCTACGGATAATGACGCGGTCAGAAAGGTACTCGTAGACCCATCCTAGCAGGAGCGAGCTAAAACCTCCCATCTGGGCCATCCCCCTCCTGGACGCTCGACTAAGCTGGTCGTATAGCGTAGCGAGCGCAATCGCGCCCCACGCGTACTCGCACACTCGACCAAGATCCTCCAACATCCCTATCCAGTAGACGGTCGTATGGTAGCCTCCGCTCTTGCTAGCAAAGAGCGTGGCGCCTAGCTGGTTCACCAGCCAAATCCGTGCATCGTCCTCATATCGGTGCTCTACAATGAAGTGAATTAAGTTAATAGTTTATAACAATACAATAATAATAGATACAAAGACAATACAATAATAATTAAGACATACCCGCCAACGCAGCCTCATACCGGGTCTGCAAGACCCCAAAGCGAATAGTCTGGGACCTATTCGTATCAAACTCAGCCTCATAAATACCAACAGATCCTCCCATCAACTGAGCACAGAGCGCTGCACACTCGTCCCTCTCCCCCCTCCCAGGCGTATAGAACCTCGACCCCATGGGGAGATGGAGAAGAGCCGACACGTCGTCCAAGGTGATAGTCATCTCCCCGAACGGGCATGTGGAAGCTACTAGTCTCCTCATGCCATCGCTCCACAAGGGCCAAAATAAGGCCTGCATCTGTCACCGGGTAGCTGCAATAGGGTAGCTGATGAAGACCCGTCTGCTCAATCAACTCTCGAACCCGCCTGTGACTGTCTGAATCACCATCACAAGCAAGGTTCCAAACCTTCCCCCCAGCTGTGGCCACCTTCAACTGTCGACGGTCCACATACCGCTCGTCTGTGCGTAGGAGTGCATGCCACGCCCAGGGAGCCTTGTGATCAGCATAATGGGTGAGGAGCGATAGCTCAACAGGCCCCCCCGGAAACGGCGGCAACCTCTGGATCAGGTCCTCCTCGCCACCCTGTGCCCCCTGCTCCCCCTGCTCTGGCGGCAGGACATCAGCATCAACAGTAGGCGGAGGAATACTATCCTCGTCAGATCCTCCCATGCCGGATGAGGCCTCGCCTGATGACTCCTCGCCGGAAGACTCCTCGCCTGAGGACTCCTCGCCTGAGGACTCCTCGCCTGATGACTCAACCATGGGAGAGGGCGGAGAAACAACTGTAGGTATCTCAACCGTGGGAGACGGCGGATAATCAACCAGAGGAACCTCAATCATGGGAGACGGCGGAGAAACAACTGGAGCTGAAGCCTCCACCGCCTGAGAGGTTGCAGCATGATCGCCGCGCCGGCTAGAAGCATGTAACCGCCGGTGTCTATCCTCAGTAGCCCCGACATCCTCACTAGAAGCATGAGACCTCTTTCTGTTCTTCATTCTCACTATATATTCAGAGCAAACATTCACTATATATACCATTTCAGCCATAGACAGAAACATGATGCAAGCAAATGGAAAATTCCTAGAATTTTATAAGTACATAGATGATAATCGGATCTTCTGTGGATTATGCATGCTTGGATCAACTTTTATTTTCCTAATAATCAATTATGGCATCTAGAAACTACTCACAAATGCTTTGGAAACCTTCTATAATTGATTCTGAACCCAGAATCAATTATAAGTGTTGGGTTTGGTTCTGAGATGAATACGGAAAACGTTTTTCCGTATTCAATACGGAAAACCATGTTCCATACTGAATACGGAAAACCATTTTCCATATTCAATACGGAAACCTGTGATCCGTATTTACCTAGAAACGCCATTAACGACAATGAGCTATCGGCCCTAAACCCAAACCACATTCAAGACATTTCAGCCAACAATACCTCTACACAAGCAACAATCGACTACCCTAGGGTTCAATGATTAACATAATTTCAAGTTAAATGGGGAAAATCCAAAAATCCTTACCTCTAGGTTTCAATTCTGAGAATGGGGTGTGAAGAGCTTTGATGGAGATGATGGAACCTTTCAAGTACACGGTTCAAGCAAGGGGAGCGACAGAGATCGAAGGTTGAAGAGGGGAGAAGAGCTTGGCAAAATACGGAATGAAGTTTGAAATGGGTTTGAATAAACCCTTGCCGGTTTACCTACTAATATAATACGGATATAAGACTTCCGTATTGAATACGGAAATGTTGCTTCCGTATTCTATTAAAGGGGGGCGTTCCAGTAATTTCCCCACTTTAAGTGGGGCGGGGAGCCCCATAGGGGGGGCCCCAAACCCAACTCCCGCAGAATGGGTGTTGTTGTCACGTTTCAATTTCATTTCTCCCAACTATTTCATTTCAATTTGACAGATATGACATACATCAATCTATTGTAAATCTTGAGGCTTATACGATACATTAATTTTGAGTCTTTTTCCTTGAATTTTCAATTTTATATGTATGAATGGATGTACGTGGGTCTGTGTATAATGTCATGTCCTACAATTTTTATAATTTGGTGAGTCCGAGAGTCGTGTATTATGTCCATGTTAGTGCCTATGCTTCATAGTTAAGATTGCATTCTTTCTTGCGGGAGAGGAAATACTAGGAAGCCCTAGAAAAATGGGAAAGAGTTGGTTTCTTTAACTTGACAGAAGGATTAAGTACACTAGAAATAATGTCATCCTTATTGACTTTCTTTTCATCATTAATATTCAATGTGTCAAACCAGTGCCTGCGAATAGAAATATAGCCATCTTTATTGACTTTCTTTTAAGAATATTTATCATTTAAATTCAACAAATTAATAAAATCATACTTGAGACAAGAATAACAATTCATTCATTCAGAAAGCCCTTTTTGAAAACGCAATACAAACCTTTAAGATAGCCATGACAAGTACTATCACAATCCAAGTGCAAGCATAAACATGAAAATAAATAAACATGTCAGAAAGCTCCTATCTAAATATTGTCATATTTTCTTGTCATTTTTTTCTTGGATAGGGGTTGTGGCGGAAGAGATCATGGTATTTGAAAAAGGAATAAACTTCATACCCAAGGAACTAAATTTTATAATCCCAATTAAAAACAATGATTCATAATTATTGGAGTGGAAAGATTATGTTGATGTTACCAGAAGTAGAAGAAGAACATTAACAAATTTGCAAGTATTACCAAGATGCTCTTGACACTTCTTGCTACATCAAGTTAGTATTTTTATTCGTGCCAGTATGGTTAACCAGAATGTTATTCAACCAAGTAAGCCAAAATCTAGTGATCTAACACATTTTGTATGGTAGCAAATTAAAAATGTGTTGGATCGCAAGATATTGGCTGACTTGATTGAAACTGAAACGAATGGAAAATACGAAAATATAGAAACCAACCAAAATAAAAGGACTTCGATTAGGTATTCTAGTATTCTTGTTAAATCCTGAATAGATTTCCATATTGCAAGGGCCTCCACCAATGACCTACCTGCTTGTGCTATCTGTACACTAAAACACTACAATACTAAGAAAGAATATTCACTGTAGCATAGGACTCATGAGGGAAAGTTATTAATTTCATGAGTGTAAAAATAATATTTAAGCTACTTGATTTTGAGATCTTCATATGGAATAACTTTAAGCACAAGTGCCCATGCTATGGGCCAAAAGGCTAAGAGGTAAACAAAGAGGTCTCCTATTGTGAGACCATACAGAGTTGACACAACGATAAGGACAATGACTCTAGTAAACATACACAACTTTCGTATTTTAATCCACAACAGGGAATATACGTTGTACTCCTCTTTTGGAATCGAGAGTATCTGGTATTTAAATGCAACAAATTAATATAATCATATCTGGAATAATAAAACAACTGTTACTTTATACCTATTTATATTTTTTTGTCATTATAATTGTACATTCATGATATGTTGGTGGTAAAAAAAAAATGCAATTATTATTCTCAGCATGACAGTATCATGTAAGCTAAAGTATTGACTGCCTTTTTAATTTTAGTAAAAAAAGTATTATAATAAAATTCCATAAGATGAAATGAAAAATAAAATAACTCATTCATATATATTAGTATTTATTAAAATAAAAATTCTCAATTAAAGTGAATTTGAGGTAAATAAATTGTTTTAATAATAACAATGTTATAACATGTATATATGATGTTAATAATATTAAATCTTAATGATATACTGAGTTTTTTGCTATTACGATAATGATTTGTAATTATGATGAGTAATAGGAATACCAAAAGCCAACTTCACCTCCAAGCTTAAGTTTTAGCTCTTGGAACATACGCCTTTCTCTCGTCATGTGACGCGAGCACCCACTGTCCAGATACCATGATTGGTGTTTCAGTGGAGCGATCAAGGATATCTGCAACATAGATAATCTTATCCTTAGGTACCCATTTTCTGGGTCCTTTCTTGTTAGTTACCTTAGAGGTTCTGACAACCTTGGGTTTCTCAACATGATATTGTAAAGGAATTTGAGTATGATATTTAGGCATAGAGAAAGTTCCCTTTTTGAGAGGGGGGTCAGCAACTTTAACAGGCAATGGTTCAGGCAATATAGTACCAGAGGGTACAAAATGTTCATAGAGAGGTTTAGCCTTAGGCATATGAGGCTCATTTCTACTAGGTCTAGAATAGCTAATGCCATACATTTCATTTCTGCTTACGCCATAGATCATTGAAACCATGAAACTTCTGTCTACGCTTTTAGCTAGGAATCTTTGAAAAGATTTTTTATATTTAGATTCATTCTTAATATCAGAGGCATCACAAGCAACAACTTCTTCTAACTTAACAATCTGGTTTTTGAGCACAGAGTTAGAGTTTACTAAAGCATGATTATTCTCTTTTAACTCAGAAATAATTTTCTCATATTCAGTAGAAGTCTTAGAAACAGCAGAGAGATCCTTTTTCAACTTTTTATGCTTAGTCAGGAGAGAGTTATATTTATCCATGATTTCAGATAAAACACATTTAAGTTCAGAGGTTGAGAAAGAAGCGAATACCTCATTTTCATCGTCAGAGTTTGGATCTCTCTCTGATGCAGATTCAGAGTTAGTTGCTTCCAAGAGTCAAATAACAGACATTTTAACAAAAGCACTGCCAAAGCCCTTGTTTCATGAGCTTATGTCCAAGTTGGGAATTCACAATATCTATCTTCCAACTTGAGGGGGGTGTTAGCAGTTAGTGGTTCTGTTAGTTTGTTAAGAAGTTTGTTAATAAGTTATGAGTTAGTTAATCTAGTGGTCAGTGAATAATAGAGTCTTAGGCCCAAGTAGTTAGTATATATAACTTGTATTGAACAAATTGTACAGTTTTTTATCATTCAAATGAGATTTCATTCTCCCAATTAGATTGTCTCTGAGTCTTTGATGTGTTTTGATATGGTATCAAGTTCCTTCATGTTAATGTTTTCTTCAGCAATAGAAAACAACTTAACTTCGAGATTATAGACTTTGAAACCTATACGCATTTGCTGCAAGTAACATGATCTATAATGAGCAGCTAGCCACCATACTTTTACTTCACCCTTCTCGTTCCAGAGGAACAACTTTTGATGCGCATTAATTAAAGGGACTACCCCCAGACCATGAATCTAATCTCTTCTCAACAGAAAATTGTAGCATTCCTCAAAAGGCTCAACTATGAATAGAGTGTTTCGTTCTACCCCTCCAACACGGAGACTCAACATGACAACTTCGTTGGTCCGTGAAGCCTTACCTCATGATCTGACACCATAATGTTTTTCGGTATGAGGTCTTCTTTAGTTTTGCTGAACCTCTTAAACACTTAGGTCTAGGTAGATTGAGAAAATGAGTAAAAATAATATATAAAAGAGTTAGATTCTTTGTTTAAAACGAGCGATTTTAGTCCCTGATGTTAATTGCAATTTTCGTCCCTGATGTTAAGCCTTTGTGCAATTTGAATCCCCTTTGTTTAAAACGAGCGATTTTAGTCCTAAAACTTTCAATTTGTGCCAATTAAGTCCACCGTTAGTCTACCGTTTAATTCAAACAGAATTTACATATGTGGCTGCTCATTAATGACGTGGCTCTGACACATTTTGCCACTAAGATGCCACTCGGACTCCACGTAATAAAAATATAATTAATTAAAATTCTAAAAATAAAAAATTCATAATTTATTTAACTTTAATCCAATTAAATCATTCATCCCTCATCATGATTGTTAGAACATGTTGCCATGCATTTTGTCAAAACAACCGATTGTCGAAGCAGATGTCGTGGCATCTGACCTCGTAAAGCTTGGGCATCAGTCGTCAGCTTGTGTTTCTGTTGTGGGCCCTCTGAAGATTTACTGAAGATATGTTTTTGAGTTACTTGAGGAGCAAGTAGCTATTCCAGAAGGGTTTATTTGTTGGGTTGTTATTTGTTGAAACAATCTTTGTTAAAATATTGGTTTCTATCTTTTCTTGTGCAATAAGAAACCGAATCTATCAAGATTGCGTTTTGAATTGCTGTTACTGCAATCTGTTTCTTCAGCCCGTGCCAACCCTAAAGCCCATGCTACCGCTGCTGAAGTCTATAAAAGGATGAAGACCTAAAACATGAAGGTGTCGAAGCTGATAGAGAGAGATCGAGTGTTTTAGGATTTGTTAATTGTGCTTTGTCCTTGTTAGTTGTGAATCTGTCTTTGCTCACAGATTCTATAAAGCAAAGAGAGATTCTGTGTGTTTGATTGCGTTCAAACTCTACTTGTTCATTGTGTTCACCAATCACTGTGGCCGTGATTGAGAGAAAGTGAGAGGGGCTCTCATACTTAGGTTGAGATTCTAAGTAGAAATACACTGGGTAGATTAGGAAGTGAACTATGAACTGAGTTGTTCATGAGTATCTGTAATTCTTGAATCTTGAGATAGTGGATTTCCTTTCTTTGGGTGCAAACCCTCCAGACGTAGGTGAAAGTTTTCACTGAACTGGGTTAACAATCACTGTGTGCTATTGGTTCTGTTGTTAAGTTTTGTTTTATTGTTAAGCGATTGTCGAACCTCTTGTCCCAGCATCGTGCAGGACAATCGTATCAGAGGGAACCTGAATTACAATGATCCATCTTCATCTCCAGTGAATCAACAACAAAAATCTGGAAATAAATTTCAGAAGTAACAACAAATCAAGAAGCTATAGAAATTTCAGAAACAAAAATAAACTTTTCCCCTTCCTTTACCAATCCAGAAACCAAAAAATATTTCCAGAGAACAACAAATCCGAACCAACAGATCTCTTTCCATTACCCATAAACCAACCCCACAAAGCTCTTCCCTTTACCCAGATGGCAACAACCATGAATCACTGCTCCCCTCCCTCGTCGCACGACCTCCGCAGCCAAGTACGCATGAAGTCGCTCTCCTTGCTGTGCGTCCAAGATCCTTTCCCTTTTTACCCCATTCTCTCTCTCTCTTCGATCTGGATATCTCTAGATCTGGAGACGCTAAGACGCACCACAATTCCAGAGAGAACCTGAATCTGGCTTTCTCTCGAACCTGAATCTGGCTTTGGTGTGCAAAGAAAAAAGAAGTAAGGATTTGGTGCCACTTCTCTTCTCCTATGGTTTTCCTCTGTAAGGATTTGGTGCCCACTTCTATTATCCAATGGTTTTCCTCTCTCATCATTTGGGCCTGAAAAAAGACTCCTTATTAGAACAGTGGCACGGGTCTGGAAATTATAGAGATTTGAGTTTGATTTTTCTGGAGATCAGGTTTTGATCTTTTTTAATTTTGGTGAAGATGATGGAATAAGGATAACAGAGATGAAGGAATGCAGAGATCTTTTTTTTTAAGTTGAGTGATTTGAAATAAAAAAAATCATTTAGGTATAATTTCATTTTTATTTAATTACTGATGTGTCATTTTTGGTGGTGTAATTAGCAAAAAGGAATCCTGATAAGAATATTCCGTTTCAAATTTAACGGAGACTAACGGCTGGACTAAATTGGCACAAATTGAAAGTTTGTGGACTAAAATCGCTCGTTTTAAACAAAGGGGATTCAAATTGCACAAAGGTCTAACATCAAAGACGAAAAGTGCAATTAAACCATTCTCAAAAAATTTGCTTCACAGCCCAATTTGACCCGCATCTTGTGCGAGAGCAAAACAGGAAAATAGAGGTGTATGAGATATCATAGATCATATATCATATATGATATAAAAAAAGTGGGAGATAGAACGAGAAAGTACTTGAAAATAAAATAAAAGAGGAGTTGTCTAAATGACCTTAATTATAATTGGGTTAAATAACCCAATGATGATGTATTCCAATAATATTGTAACACATGTCTATATAATTTCCAACTCAATTCATTATTATTTTATTTTATTTATTTTTATAATATTTACTTTATTAAGAGTTAAATACATTTTTAGTCCCTAAACTATCATGAATTATTAGTATTGATCTCTGAAGTAAATTATCACTAAAATACACAGTGGCGGATCCAGGATGCGGGGGTCAGGGGGTTCAAAATTTTCAAATGAACACATCGGTAAAAATAAACAATTACAATTTCTAATACAATAATACCAAATCAATAAATTGGGGAGACCACAAAAGAGAATACATTAAACTTTCACTTTAACTAATGTCATGCACTCTATAATTGCTGCAGCAGAAGAAGAATTGAACAAAGTGTCCAAACCGATGACTCATCACACTGTGATTGAAGATTCCTGATGTTTGTTTGTGTTAAAAGAAACAAGAAGAAAAATGGTCAAAAAATTAAAGGATAAATGAAAGGTTAAAAGTAGTATCCGGTCATTATTGTACAACTATACTGCTTATTTCTTCTGACATTTGTCATTCCTAGAAGCATTATAATTGAGAAAGGGTATTGCATTAGTATAGGTTCTCCACAATCACGTATTTCAGCCAGTGTGAAACATGAAACATTATCACATTGCAGTCATTTTGCATCTTCTGGTTGATGCTGGTTGATGCCCTCATGAATTGATAAGAAAATCCCATGACTCCAAAAGGTCCAACTTATCATGTAATATATAGAGTGCCTCAGGTTATATTATGGAATTAATTGATCTATCTAGTTGACTACACCCAGAGGGAAAAGGCTTTGGTTGCTGTTATGCAGCATTTCAGTCTCAGATATCAAGTATGAAGCTTTGGTTGCTCGATTGTGATTTCAAACCATCTATCTTCCAACTTTCAAAATTCCATTTTAAAGGCTATAAATCCATGAAAAAATGAAATTTCAAAGCAGCAGCACATAGAAAGCAAGATCAGAAAACACTTCATAGGACTCCTTGAACTCCATAATGCAAAACTCCAAGCAATTAAAACTCCATAATGCAGAAAACACTTCAAGACTAACTCTCTAATCCAAACTAAAATTAATATTTTCAACACATCTTATGATCTTAACATAATTCAAAACATATCAATCACCATTTACAAGGTTATATTTTTTTGAAATCAAAAAAGGTTATATTACCACATCATAAGAGGTTAAATCAGGGTAGAATTTCTTTCCTAAAGCCAATGGACCTAAAATTTAGAACTTAGAAGGTAAGAAACTACTAATTATGCTAAGGAATTTATTCCCTTGCTCCTTCATTGTTTCAAAGCTTTCAGCAGGGAGGATGTGTACACGTATAATACCAAATCATGTTTCCTTTTCTTCCGTCATATCTCAACAACAGCGACATGGATTTTCAGTTTTCACCAAAAATCAATTTAGTAATCAATTAGCTGCACACAAAAATCAATTTAGAAAGTAGCAACCTTACCCTGTTACCCAGTAACCCACTGACTGAAAGAGAAAGGAGAAGCCGAGATAGTCAGATAGAGAGGCCGGAAGAGGCGCAGCTGGGTAGTGACTGGTGATGCGTGGCGACTGGCGCGGTGGTGTGGCGTGGGCGTGGTGGTGGCAGGTGGTGCGTGTGTGCCGGTGTGTAAGATCAAGGTTTGATCAGTGGTTGCATCTCTATGTTTTGATGATTACAATTAAGGTTTGTGATGATGAACAATTGTGGTACCCTAATGTTTGTCTTTTTTGAGTTGTGACAAACATGTTCTGAATCTGACCCAAGCCTATTCGTTCAGAAGAAGAAGAACCAAGGGTTACTAAAAAGAGAGCTCATTAACCTACCATGTTCGTTCTGAACAGTGGCAAATACTTCAGAAGCTCTGAAGATGGAAGCTCTCAAGAAGATCTGAAGAACTCAAGTCAGAAGTTCTAAAGACCAGATGTTCCAGTGGAACGGTCCAAAAGCAGAAGACTCAAGTTCTGAAGACCTGCAGGAAGTTGGTTCTGAAGACCCAAGCTATTCTAGCTCTGACGATCAGAAGTTCTGAAGAACTTATTCAGAAGCAGAAGTTGCAAGGTCAGAAGAATCCAAGCTTCAATCTGACGATGATCAGAAGCCTCACCAACGTTCATCTGAAGCTCCTTGATCTCAAGTCAACTGGTGAAAGGACAGGTCGCTTTCACAGTACAACGTCGTACATGTCTCAGTCTGTCCGCCACCTACCATTGTACAGCCTAGCAGTCTGATATCACAGAATTGCCACTCCAACGGATAAAACCCTAGCAACGGCTACATCACAAGTCTTGGAGTATATAAAGGCTGAAGAAAGAAGAAAGAAGCTAAGAAACTTTGCTGAAAATATTCAACACATACGAACCATTGTCTTAGCATTATTTCTTCACTGCTTTTAAACATCTGAGTTTACTATTCGCTTGTTAGAAGCACTTATTGTAAACCCGAAACCTTTTACATCACATTGTAAAGTTCATCAAGAGACCAAGGTTGGTCGGATCTTGAGAGGACTGAATCAAGGTTGATTCAGTTGTTAGCTAGTCTTAAGAGGATCGATAGATCAGCTTCTTAAGAGGATACTAGTGTGAAAATCAGTGTATTGTTAGTCACTTAGCAGGTTGCAAAGTGCAGTTGTAACACTCATTGATTTTAGTGGATTGCCTTCATCAGAAGAAGGAAGAAATCACCTTCACAGGTGGACTGGATTAGCTTGAGCTTTTATCTCAAGTGAACCAGGAAAAAATACTTGCGTGCTTTTCATCTTATCATTCTGCACTTAGTTTTTATCCTCGAGTTGTGAAAAAGCTTAAAAAGTATACCCGTGATTCAAAAACTCTATTCAAACCCCCCTTTCTAGTGTTTTTCGCACCTTCACGGTGGACCTAGGGTAGCGACTAGCGAGAGAAAGAGGGTGCGTCTGAGACTCTGAGTAGTGAGTACGCTGTGTGAGAGAGAGGGTCTTCAGTGCAAATTAATTTTTTCAGGGGGTTCAAAAAATAATCTATACAAGGGGTAAGTGGAAAATTTATTTTTTTCAGGGGGTTCATCTGAACCCCTCAGTATAACGTGGGTCCGCCCCTGAAAATACACCCCTTAACTTGTACAGTGTGTGAGGGTTTTTATTCCTTAAACCATTTTAGTGATTATGAGCATGGTGAATTGTAGTTTTTAATGACACAGGTTTTACTCGAGAATTAATACCAACAATTCATACCTGGAGAGTGACTACAATAAAAAATTGGCAGTGACTATTTGCGCCTCCTATTTTGCTAAGTGCGCCATCCCCAAAACTGAAAAAAGACCAAAATACCCTTCAGTAATTTAAATTAAAAAAAAAACTACCTTATCTTTCCCTACAAACCCTCCCCCCTCTTTCAACCGTATAACCCCTCTTCCTCTCCAACCCAATTTCAAAATTTTCAACCCTCACAAAATCAAGTCTCTCAAACCCACATTAACCATGGGAGGTTGTATTCTGTGTCTTCATTCAGTCCCTCGATTTGATTCTGTCATGGGAGGATGTTTCGTGACTTGCCCGCACTTTAAACTGCGGACAGGTTTTATGACTACCGCATGTTTAAGTGCGGTTAGCCTGCGGATAGTCAATTTTTTTTAATTCTCTCTGAATTCTCTTTGAATTTGCCTTCCGTAGTTTAAACTGCGGAACTATTATTCCAACACATCACGTTCCGCACTTTTAAGTGCGGAAAAATCAATTTTATTTAGGTAGCAGTACCAGACCTTAACACGATTGAAATGACTAAGTTTTTCACTTCCGCTAACAAGTTAGCGGAAGGTATAAATTTCACACTTCCGCACTTATGTTAGCGGGAGCATGTAATTTGTTTCACTACCGCATGTTTAAGTGCGGGACTAACCAATTACGTCGGAAAGTCGCGAAATCGCGATGAAAGCTAAAAAAAGCTGAAAAAAAGCTCGAAAAAAGGTAAAAACTTACATGGGTAAGCTTCTATTCTTGACTTGAGATCACCCAAAAGAAGTTGGGAGTGGAGGATTAAGAGGAGGATGAGGAGGAAGAAAGAGATGGTGTGTGGGAAGTAAAAATAAAATATTACCTTTTTATGTTTTTTACTAAGGGCATTGTTGGAATTTTTAAAAAAAGAGATGGCGGACTTAGCAAAACAGGGAGGCGCAAATAGTCTCGGCCTAAAAAATTAAACTTTCATCATGTTCAGGAGTAACCTAGACATTCATCACAAACCCCAAAATTCTACAATAATCACATAAATTAACAAATAAACCCGGAGATGTTAGTGTCTATTTACAGATTGATTTTGGTCCTGAAACAGGGAATACATAAGAAAATAGACTTAAAAAACTAGTTCACTTGATCGATCACAAAGAATTCCTATCTAATTAATGCACGAGCCAAATTCAAAATCAAAGAAGAAAGCATCATTCTAGAGAAGAAAACGAAAACAAAATCTGGGATTAAAAAAATGAGAGAGAATTATGTGATCATAAAATTCACATCTGAACAATTACTCCCAAGTGGAAATGTTGCGGTGTCAATTTGATATACTATTACCCATAAATTTAAATGAGATTCAATCAATTAAAAAGGAGGGAAATGAACTTTAAACCCAAAAACTCATCACAAAATATTTCCCCTCAAATTGAAGAGCGCTCTAAGCAATAGAATGCCAGAACAAAGGAAGAACACCACCAAGTCCCTGAAACCACGCAACCCACGAACATCGCCATCGAACCAGCCCTCGCACCACCGCACCAGAGTCAAACCACCACGCCTTGAGCCGCCATCGAGGCACCGTGCCAGGCAGTTTCTAACCCAGATCAGAGCATACCATATAGATCTTAACTTTAACGATTTTGGGTATTGGGTTTTTTCAGATCCGTCTGATTTAGAAGGAGAGGACGAAGGTCAAAGAGATAGATAGTGAACACCAATAATTCATGATAGTTTATGGACTAAATACGTATTTAACTCTTACTAAAGTGAATATTATAAAAATAAATACTTAAAATAATAAATGAAATGAGTTGGAAATTATTGAGATATGTGTTTTAATATTATTGTAACACTTTATTATGGGTTATTTAACCCAATTTTATCAAGGGTCATTTAGATAACCCTTAAGCTCGTCAAGGTCATTGGCTCTTTCCAAAGCTTCAACCGGATATTCATTGGTTTCTTTAGAGGTTCCTTCTTGTACTACCATAATTGCTTTACCTTTGCCACTACGATCAGCCTGTGTCCGTTGGAGTGACTACCTTACTCTTGAGTCTTGACTAGCTTAAGTGTGACCGGCTGGCTTGAGTCAATTATGTATTCAATGACAACTCTCTTCCGAGTCAGTGTACCCTTCAGCCACGGCTATGTTGATTATCTCGTGCTGCTGCTAAAAGCATTGGGACCTTTGGTCCTCTCGATATTAGGGATGACGAAGTTTTTTTTTTGAACTTAGGGATGACGAAGTTGATCCAACACATTGACTCCTGCTCCCACTTCCGAATTTTTTCTAGAGCAATCTCCCGGTTATGGATTCTTTTGTGTACCGGTAGATTTGGTGATCTTTTCCCTGGTTCATTTCCCATCCATTGGTCAACTTTGTTGGGAAATAATCTGTTGGGGAGATGCTGCAACACTTGGATTGATGAGGATGTTGATGACGAAAGCACTTGAAGATTCAAAGCGTGCATACGCACTAACCTTTAGGTTCAATTCGCCCCCACCAATTAATGTATATTGGATGCAATTGAGAAAATCGGCGAATTCCCTTCAGGATACTTTGAATTCCTTGATGTGGTTTGCACTAACACACCAAGCGTATCTTTGATAATAGTTTACAAAAGTATAATTCTCAAACTTCACTCATGCATTAGTGAAGTGAAGGATGATTTAGGATAAAGTAAATGGAAGAGAAATTGACCAAAATGGAGTCCAATTTCGTGCATATATTCTGTCTGATTTTCCTTGCCCAAATATCTCCTTATATAGAGATGTTAATATCCAATGGGGAAGAGGAACATCTCTTTGTGAAGAGATCTCTCAGAAACCGTTATTATATTAATGTTCGGAATATAATCTTAATAGACACGTTGGGCCGCTTGGCAAACACGCCCATGCACTTTGGGTCGCGCCTCATGGATGAGATCGTGTGTTCAAACCCACCAGGGACACGCCAATAAGTGACTAGTGAGCCATCCACCAGTCCACTACCAACATAATGGTATTATAATGAACATAAAATATTATAACCATATCCAATTTATATTTTGGAAATATTTCTCACAAACTTTGACATCAACTGGGGGTTTTCTTGTCTTAATCACTTCAACCTTTTCAAGACACTAGGTAAGGATTGTTGGCTTCCGGGTTCAACCAGAGAACTCATACATTTGTTATGCTAATTCATGATTCTTTTGTTCAGCTCCATCATGGCTTCAACATATATAGCACTCAACAACTTCGATATATATCGTAGAGCCTAGCGCACTAACTGCACATGGAAACTCATTTCCAGTTGATCCCATGAGTGAATTGAATGGGCCTAAGATTGGTAAACCAAGAGAATGAATTCTTGATGAGAGAGCTTGGGAAGAACTTTATCTTTGGAGCTTCATTGATTGGCCTTGTGGAGGGTTTTTCCAATTTGTGCCATCGGCAGTAATGGCTTTATAAAAGTTGTGCCGATTTTTTGTCTACGACACTCACGTTTGACATAAGAACTTCTTGAACTTGATCGTCAACATTTGTGTTGATTTCCTAACTTTATTAAGGTCTCAAACATGGCACTGAAGAAGAAAATAAGGGAGACTTAAGGAGTGGTGGGGATGATGATGACAATGTGAGTTGCTTTCAGCGGTGGAGTGAGCCGTGTCTGGCGTGTCCAACAGTGAGCTAAGGGATCAACATCCGGGACTTCACGATGTCCAGCGACATCAAAATTGTTTGCATAGAAAACAAAAAAAAACAGATCATCTAATTATTTCCGTTTTTTTTTCTAGATTTGAATCCACTACCAATATATGGGTTGTGGATATGAAAGAAACGTTTTGGTAATAATAATAATTATGGGTAATTGTAATAGAAAGTAATGATAATAACCAGCTCGACTATTAATAGAAACTCATGTGGTAACGTGGTACACAAAGACACGTCATAAAGGCTAGCAGTGGTGGCGGCCTTGATGTGTTTGTTGCAAACAAAATACTGTTTTAAAATTTAGCCTCGCATGTAGCGACGAATCAATAACCTATTGTAAATTCACCGCTGATGACAACCTGTCGCTAAAGCTTCTTTATTTGTTACTTTAAGATGTAATATGTGTCCTCCCTCATGTTCGAACTCGAGACTTCTCTAGCAAAAGTGATGAGTTTGGCCATTTCAACTAGATTACATTTTGCGCCTATGAATATTATGTTGAAATATAGGTAAAATTAGGTGATGTTGTTTAAGTCTCAACTCTCAACACTCACCAAAACGTAAGACTATGAATCCATTTCCACTTTCACGCTCTCTCAGAAAAACCCCAACTCTCAATTCTCTCTGAAATTTCCTCTCACTGTTGAGCATGTCTTAGCCACCGCTGACACTTCTGCTCCTCTGTCGCTGCCGCTCATGCACCTCTGTCGCTGTCACCCCTGCGCCGTTGACCTCCCTGTCTGCGTGAAGGTTTTTTCTTCTTCTCTTTCTTTCTTACGTCATCGTTTCTTACACCCCTATCTGTCTAAGTTTGAAGTTACTGAAGTGTTTGGCACATGTGCTTGTGGGTTTTCAATTATAAATAGTATTAATCTGTTGCATTGAGATATTGGAGGTTCTAACTTGCATTTAAAAACTGGTGCATTGTAAACAAGAGAAAGGGGTGGAACCGTGGAAGGAACAACTTTGTAGATCTGTTAAGCTTCTCTGTGATGTAGCGCGGCTGGCTGCGCGCTTCGATGATGATGTCGCTCGTCGGATGAGCCCGGTCGGACTTTAGCCCATCTGAATCCGTCTCGGGCCCGTAAAACAAGATTAAGTATTTTATTAGGATTTTATTTATTTTCAATTAGAATCTTTTAGGATCTTATTTATTTTTGATTAGGAACTTATTTATTTTCAATTAGGATCTTTTATTTTAAATTAGGATCTTTTAGGATCTTATTCATTTTTCTATTAGGATATTTTCTTTTCCTATTTAAGCACACTTAAGGTAATAGCCTATTCAGCTTTTGGATTAATAATAAAATTCCATAGTTTTCTCTTCTTTCTGGTGGATTCCAGAAACCCTATTCTTTTAGGATTTGCGGTTGCAATCCTAGTACGACTTCCGCTGTATCAAGTGGCATCAGAGCAGGTTTCTTCTGTCTCTTTTCTTTGCTTGATCAATTATGGAAGATCAACCAGTGACCAAAGCAGACCTAAAGGATGTTACCGCAGCGGTTACCGCGGTCCTAACTGCTATGACGCAACAGATGACACAACAGATGCCGACGTTAATGACGACTCTAACTGACAGCGTCAACAACATGAACTAGCAAAGAGACGGGGGAAGAGAACCGCGTAGGGTTCCACACGGAGGTAACAACGGTCGTGACATTATTACGACAAATTCAAGTTCCGAAGGAGATGAATCTGATGAAGAAGAAACAGTTGACCAAGAGAATCAGAATTACAACCTGTGACTACCGAGTGAGAGCTGATATTCCATTGTTCTACGGAACTATGGGAGTGGAAGAGTTTGTAGACTGGCAGATTGACGTTGACAGATTTTTCGATGTCATGGGCGTCCCCGTGAATAAGCAAGTCAAGATGGTGGCGATCAGGCTGAAGAGTACTGCTGCTGTGTGGTGGGATAAGCTTGTAGTCCAAAGACAGAGACAGAGAAAGGGGCCAGTTAGAACTTGGCGTAGAATGAAACAATTGATGATGGAGCGATTTCTACCAGAAGATTACGAGCAGATTCTTTATAAGATGTATATCGATTGTGAGCAAGGAAAAAAGTCTGTGACAGAGTATACAACTGAGTTCTTGCGTCTTTCTAAGCGTAATGAACTGGGAGAATCCGAAAATCAGAAGGTGGCTCGATACATCAGTGGCTTAAAGGGTTCTTTGCAGGAGAAGATGGGTTTGCAAACTGTGTGGATCGTGGCTGAAGCATCCAGTCTAGCTGGGCGAGACCCCAGGGCCCCTTGCCCAGGAGCGCCAGCTTAGGGCGACGAGTAGACCAGGGACTTGGGCCTCCTCCCAGAGGCCCAACCGGCCCATTAGGAAGAGTTAGAGACGCCAAGCCCAACTCCACATCTATAAATAGGGGATGAATACCAATTGTAAAGGACTCTTAGCTCATTGGAGAAATAACAAGATTGAAATTCAGTTACTTTCTCTCTCTAAAGCGGCTACACTCTCCTTCTCTCTAGGAATCTCGCATCATGTTCCTTACACTCTAGGTACTATACCCCATCTCAATGTTCATGGTTAGAACATTTGGCGCCTTCTGTGGGGAACGATAGATTTCGATTCCCGGACTACGTGGATTGCGATTTGGTCCAGAGAAGTTCGATTTTATGTGTGATTTTCTTCGATTTTAGATTTTTCGGCCGAGTTCTTCGTTTCACTAGCGAAGATCGATGGAGACATGTCGTCGACGACGCGACGAAGATCAGGCGCTCACCTCTGCGTCGCGTGAGAGGCAGGCCGCGACGCGAGCAAGTTCACCGTGAAGAAACCGATCAGTTAACTCCTCCGCCACCACCTCCATGTAAGACCCGGTTTTAGGGCATATTATTTTAATAATAATATTAAATAATATTCTGTGAATTGTTTGTGCTATATGTGATATTATGCCTTTTAAAAAGGTGATTAGTTGTTAGAAGCAATATTAAGTCCTAGAAACCTCTAGACGTTTATGAGTGCGACGATACGAGCATTTTGACTATAATATTGCTAGGGTTCGGCGACGGCGACTTTTAGGTCAAAACCGACCCGACAATAGCGATGAGTTGGCGAATCGAGTCGACGATGACGATTTCGTGGGCCGCACCATATGGGGAGGTGCTGGGCATGATTGTAAGAATATTCTAGGAGAGAATATTCCTTGGTTTTATTTTTGAAGGTTTTATTTAAATAAAATAAGGTTTTATTTAAATAAAATGCATTTAAATAATTTTAACCTATGGTTTAATATCAAAATTAATTCTGAAAATATTTTTGAGGCATCATGGAGCTGGTGCACGAATTTTTGGAGCCAAAAATTATTGATGAGGATTTTTTATTTTAAAATTGAAGTTTTGATGCATTTAGGAGGGAAATGGTTCATTTAATGCATTAATTATTTTGGGGTTTTTATTTAAATTATTATTTTAAAAATTTTTGGTGAAAATCTGAGCATGGAGAGTGTGTGGTCGGCCAAGACTTGTGGAGGAAGGAAAAAGAAGACTTTTGCAAAAATTTCCTTTTCTAGCTAGGTTTTATGATGGAGAGAAATTAGGGATGTGATTCTTTGATTTTCTATTTAATGGGGGATTGATTTCTAAAGTTTTAAAACTTCCAAGGATCCCTCCAAATCTGATTTAAAACTCTTTTGACTCAGATTTTATTTCTTTAAATAATTAGGGATTTAAATGCTAATTTATGTGGGGTTTAATTTAGGAAATAAACCTAAATTTGAGGGCTAAAGATGGAGAGTTTTGGAAAGTTCTAGAAAACCTAGAATGGGCTGAAGGAGGGGCGGTTTTGGGCCTCACTTGGGGAGGAAGAAAAGCAATTAATGCTTTGCTCTCACCTCTCACAATAAATAGAGAGCTCCTCCTCCTCATTTTTCACACAAGCTCACTTTCTCTCCTCTCTCCCTAGCAGTGAGCTCTCTCCCTCTCTTGCCTTCTTTTATTTATTTTTTTATTGCTTTTATTTCTAAGCCTTGAGCAAGGCCATTCTCAATTTGCTCTGTGGTTGCAGCTTAAGCTGATCTGCCAAAAACCAGAAGAGAATGATCTTGATCGGGTTGCTTAGGAATGTTTATGTTTTGGGGGTTTTTCTTAAGAAAATTCATGATGTTCTTAAAATGTTTTTATGATCTTCAAACAATTATTTTAGAAAAGAGGTTTTGATCTTGGGAGGATTGAATCTATGCGAAACTTATGTTTTTCTTCGAAAGTTCTTCAAGTGTTCTTACGATCTTCAAGCAAAATGTTTTAGAAAAGAATGTTTGATCTTATGAAAGAAATGATTTTGGATTTTCAAGGTTTTTTGGGGGGAATTTCGTGATCAGCAAGGGGATATGCTTATGATTGATTCGATTGTCCGATTAGTAACGTTACTCTGCCCGTTTGTTGGTAGGAAATTTCCAAGTGTAGATCTAGCTTCAAGGAGCAACCCCAGACTTCTAGGAAAGCGTACCTTTGAGGTAAGGGCACTTCGGCCTCGGCCTAGATAAATTTTTTGTGATTGTGATTGTTAGCAAGCATGATGCTAGGACTATTGATGATGTATGTGCTAGATATGCTATATGATGATGATGCAATAAATGCTAGCTAGTGTTATTATGAACATACCTATATGCCTAGGATGTTAGCTATATTTATTGCTATGCATGTAAGTTATTATGCGATGATATGTTGTTCATAAGAGATGAACGTGATGGGCTTAGGGCCTAGTGATGATGACTGACTTGCATGGCATGCACTGTGGACCAAGTGACCTGGATTGGGCTTGGTTGGCCACAGCTAGTGACCTGGATTGGGCTAGTTGATGGTGACGTTCAGGGGATGGACCTGAACAAAGGACAAACGTGAAACGGCAGTGCGTTGGAGAGGTCCAACCCCGATCATCAAGCTGTTGGGCAGCTGTGCGTTGGAGGTGTCCAACCCCGATCGTGGAGTCGTGTTCGTCTTGCTTTTCCATGAGTGTGAGACCTAAGTTTTTAAGTTTGGAATAAACCGAATAAAATTTCTCTTCACGAATAATTTGATGTAACGTGGAGGGAAAACCTGAACAAGGGTTAAATGGATGGAATGAATTTGTGTAAGGGGAAAGTTCAAGAAAAGCTAAGGATTGTATCAAAGTCGATAAAAGTTATAGCACGACAAGTATTCGCATTAAGCCTAGGACAAGAACCTTAGGAAAGAAAACTAACTTCCACCTTTGGAACACTATAGGAAATTTTCCAAAAATCTTCTAGAGGAATATAAGACTTTCTCTTATTCCTTTCCATAACCAGCGTTTCGATACGAAACCCTGGAATGTACGAACGTCAAATTCCGATACTCGGAGGTTTGCCGAAACCGAAACCCTGATAGTTCAGAAACCCTAAAATCAACGGACGATGAAGACTTTTTCTATTCGGAGCTTCAAATAAAGATTTCATCCGCGAACGCCCACTCTAATCGACGTTCCGAATCTTTCTTCAGAAGGAAGTTTCTGCATCCGAGGTCAAAAGCATAAAGTGCATAAAGTGCATTTTAAGCCGGTAAACATTAAAAACAAGCCTCGAAAACCAAAAATCATACTGATATATCTTTGGAGAATTAGAAGATTCAGCGGGAAGAATATCATGTCTAAAATACGTAGGAATCAGTAGGAAAAATCGGAATCGCGAAATAATCATTTTCTCACGTTTTCAATTTCCTATATATACTTTGAAAAATGAAAAAAAAATACAAAAACAAAAGCTTCACAACACACACACACGGCCGAGGCATTGGAGAGGAAAAAGGAGGAAAAGTGATTTTTCCAATTCTTGACCGATCGTCGTTCCGTTCGTTGCTACGCGTAGACCTCGAGGTACTGATGCTTTTCCCTACCTCTGATCGTAAATTCTGTCGCTTTTCTCTATGTCTTTCTGTGCTCAAAGTTTTGAGCTTTTTGTAAAACTGTCCAAATAAGCTGATTTTAGTGTCTAAACTTATTGCCTACGAGCTCTAGAGCATGAATATCCGGTTGTTTTCTGCTGAATCTCGCCGAATTGCCGCCGAGTTTCAATTCTGCTCAAAAACCCATTTTTATGCTGAGGTTCCGCTTTTTTGATCAAAAACTCTCGACTGAGCTTAGCTTTAGTAGGATTAGTTGTTATAAATGTCGTTAGGATCGACCCCATCTAATTTGTTTTTCGAAATTCTGATTTTGAGTTTCCGAGCTAAAAATATTGACCAAAATACCCCTGCGACAGTTTTCGAGCCGATAATTTTTCTGAGAGTTTCCCTGGCCTAGATATCGCCTGAGAATACCTAGGAATTGATTTAGATCGAAGAAAAAGTTCGAAAACCCTATTTTCCATAGTGGCCGAAACCTATTTGCTTGGGTACCGTGTCCAAAAATAATTTTTGGGTCTCTATGACCTGAGTCATTGCGTAGCTCTTTCAATTGTCGAAATTTTGGCGCCGGTTTTGTGTCATTCCGAGTTCTGTAGCTCGAGTTATGCACGTTTTAGCGAATAAAGTGTTTTTGTACAAAACTTGAATCGAGTCAAAACTCATCCATTCGGGAGAAGCCCTTCCATTCGTGCCTAAATGTTGAACTCTGAAGCTTCTTGAGCTTTGTCGAACATTAGTTAGGATTGTTTCGACTTTATCGACTTGTGTTGATTCATTATTGCTTTGTTTGCTCAAAGGTTCAATTGTGGAAACTTTGGGATTGACTGAACGAGCTTGTGAGGGAGACCTACACCGCGAGACTGGAACAACTCGAGGTTAGGGAAACTTACTTACTAGCTATTGTATTGTAGGCGTCGATAAATTCGACTTGAATATTGTTTGATATTGAATATTGCTGGATATTGTTTATCGCTTGAAATTGGAAAATGTTTTCTGGAGGCTTCGGCCGTGTAAAACTTATATGAGACGTGTGTCTCCGTTTTCTAAGAGGCTTCGGCCGTTTACTGGTTTCTGTCTTATCGCTTTCTAGTGGACATGACAGGGTTATGTTTTGCAGCACTGCATTAATGTTCCATCGCTCAATAGAGCTTGATGTATTTGTGTTTATGATTAAATTGTGCTAACTATATTCGTGCATTCAATGCGACTTTCGGAGTGTGGATTACTCTTATCTTTGTCATGGCAATGACGGGTTTGTATTAGGAATGTTTGATAGGTCGAACCAAGGTTCGAGCCTTTATTGTTTTAGGAATCGAGACCTTCCCGGGGAATTACTTGGGTTTATTGGGATCTTTTTACTTATAGAGTTTTGGAACAAAAGAGAAACGAAACTTGACCTCATAAATGAAATTCATAATGCATTAACCAAAGGTAGAACATATTCAAATAGTAATAACAATTTCTTGGAAAAGACTTAGGATCTGAAATAAGTTTGAAAACGGGAAGTGTCGGCGATCCTAGCGTTGTGACTAGGACAGTCACTGAGTGCGGATGACACTCCTTGCTCCTTGAGCATTTGGTTCAGTCTTCAAGAGGATGAGCCGTTGTGACGAGAAGTCACAGAATGCGAGCAACATTCTCTCTAATCGTTGATGAGTTGTTTGGCCATCGAGATGGTTAGCCAGGGTAACTTGAAAGGTCACTGAGGGCGAGATGCATTCTTTTGCTCGTGGAGCAGTTTGGTTGGCCATCGAGACGGTGAGCCAAAGTGACTAGGATAGTTACCAAGTGCGACTAGCACTTCTTTGTTTACCTTAGGGTATTGTAGAGACAATGTACTCTAGCTAGACACGCGTACCTTGGTGAGGACGTTTCGTTGTTTGGCTAACCATATTGCATTCATGCATACATTTCTTGGAAAGTGTGCTGCTTTCCGAAGGACGATCTCAGATCGGACTTCATTGGAGCGAGATGCTTCACAGGAGCATGCTGCTTCACAGGAGCGTGCTGCTTCATAAAAGCGAGATGTTTTAGCGGAGCGAGATGCTTGGCTTGTCTCATCCATCGAGATGGTGACATTTTATCCGGATCATCTTTTGAGCATGACATTGCATTGTCACGCCATGCACCTAACTATATTTGTTGATGTGTTGGAGATCCAATTGTTATTTGTGATTTGATGATGATAAACATCGTTATATATCTTGATGATTTGATGTTGATAAATATGTTATGTATATACCTTAGGGTAGGCAATACATAAGTTATACGTATATATACAACATATATATATATACCCGCTTATTCTTCACATGTTGCTTGTATTATCTATCATATTCTGTGAGTTGACCCTCGCGCCTTGGCTTTGTGTTCATGTTTGTGTTTGGGCGGTCGGTCTGCTGCCAGACGTTCAACAGCCGATTCGAGATGGTTCGTCGTTCGGGGAGGACCCGGAGCGAAATGACTACTACTGAGCCTTCGACGTGGACCCGGACTTCATGCATGATCAGATGAGGGTCGATGTTAGGGGTGTAGTACATCGGGTGTCGTTGTCATAGCTCTGACTGTCATTTCTTATTTTGGGGCAGGGTAGGTCCCCGACTATTAGCTTTTTGTGTGGTTCTCTTCCATGAGGATCACAGGGAGTTTGTCGGACGTAGAAGTCTTTATTTTGGAAGCCATTTTGGGCTGACTTACTCTTCGGAGGACTGTATTTATAAAACTTATGACTCTATTTATGAGTCGCACTTATGTGCCTGCGGGCACTACTTTCAGTTATTTGATGTTACTTTCCGTCACTTGAGGACTATCGTGACGATGTTTTTAGTTGCAGCGAGGGTTGTACTTATACTGTATATTAGTCGCTGTTAATCGCGATTGGGTTGAGTCTTTAATTCGTCAAGTCTTTTATTTACTTAAAACAAATATCGAAAAAAAAATATACCTGCTTTTCCGCTTTATTTTATTTTTGAGTTACTAAAGTGACACTCGGAAATCGGGGTGTTACAATGAGGGATTGGCTTATGGATATCCCAAGCGTCTGCATGCATGTGCACGAGCATTGACTAACAATAAACTATGAGATAGTTCCCTATACTTGTGAAACTTAGAATTATGAGATAGTTCCATATACTTGTGAACCTTAGAACTTAATATAGTTCCCATATTTGTGAATGGTAGCATAGTGAAGAACTCGTGATTGATAGGGTAGTATACCCTACTTATGATGTGTGTGTGTTAGAAGTTGACCCTTGCTTGTTTGTTGTTTGTTGTTTGGGGCGCTTAACGCCTAGACAACAAGCATGCGTGTGATCAATCGAGATGCGACCCTATCTCTGCTTGATGTGGACGACGGCAAGGCTCGAGACATCGACTGCGCGACTTATGGTTCAGCTATGGGATTGGCGAGAGCAGAGGATGCGAGACGATATGATGCGAGCGCCGGAGGAGGCCTTGGAGGTCACGCGACCTATGAGTCGGGTATTGAGGGTGATAATTGAGTCTGTACTTGGGGGTGGGCTGAGTTTGTTTATAGGGTTCGAACCTAACCTAGAGACCTTCTTGTGGTGTTGGCTCGGGGGCGGTCAAACACTAGTTTAATCATTATGTTGTAATTTGAAAGAATCATTGTACGCTTCCAAAGCTTTTATTAATAAAATGAAGTTTATTCAGCATTTATTCTATCTTTTACTTACTGTCATTAAAAGGTTTTATTCCAACGAAAATTAACACACGTTTTTGGAAAAAAGGTTACTAAAGTGACCCTCGAGAAATCGGGGCGTTACACTCCACCTCTTCCTTCTCCAACGCCCCCACTACCTTCTCCAACTTCACCGGAGCAGCAGAGGTCACCAGTGCATTCACCCGGAGCTTCGGGAGAGGAGACTCCGGCACCTCAAGCACCGATCTCCGGACAAGACTAGAGGCGCTTGGTCCGTAGCGTCGATGATATACGGCAGTGAAAGGATTACTTACAGGAACAATTGGAATATTATCGTTACGAGCAACAGGATGAAGTGGAGCACGAAGCGGAAGCCGTTGCTGAATTTGAACCGTTCTCGATAGTAGTGAGGAAGGTGGCTATCCCGGATAACATGAAAAATATTTTCCTCGAGAAGTATAGCTGGAAAGATGATCCCAAGGAGCACCTGCTATATTTTAACACAAAAATGACAATTAGTGTCGCTTCCGACGCTGTAAAGTGTAGGATGTTTCCAACTACGTTCAAAGGCACGGTCATGGCGTGGTTCACAACTCTACCCCGAGGATCGATCACGAATTTTCGTGATTTCTCATCAAAGTTCCTCGTTCAGTTTTCCGCCAGTAAAACCAAGCAGGCGACAATTGAGGATCTGTACAATGTCTGCCAGTCCGAGGGCGAGACTCTGAAGCAGTACGTGAAACTATTCAGCGCGGCGTCCGTCAAGATTGAGGAATCAGAGCCGCATGCTTGTGCGCTTCCCTTCAAGAACGGGTTGCAGCCGGGGAAGCTGAATAGCAAATTGAGCCGTAAGCCGGCTCGGTCCATGGCCGAGATCCCCACGCGAGAAAACACTTACATTCCGGACGAGGAGGATGATGCTTTCAAGCGAAGGCGCGCGAAAAAGGAGAAGGATGGTGAACAGAGGGACGCATCGCCAGAAGGAAAAAAGAGTAAGGAGAGAATAGAGGGCAGCAAGAGGCGAGACAGGAAAGTGAGGACAGGGGAAAAGGCTGTGAAGGAGCCATTGTATCCTAAGAGGGAAAATTTCGAGCGTCGTAGACCGTGGCATCAGGCTGACTCTCGCCGGCGAGAGGAGTCAGGAAGAGTCTAAATGCACATTTGGCGGAGCTACTTCGTGAGGTCAAGGCGACCCAGGCAGTTGAGGAAGGCGAGAAAAAGACCGACCTGCCTCGAGCGGCGTTGGATAAAACGAAGTGGTGCTATCACCGCTCAGCAGGCCATGACACGGGGGATTGCTTTACACTGAAAAACGAAATTGAGAGACTCATTCGGGCGGGGCAATCGCAGATGAATGACTGCGGCGATCGGTGGAATGGAGAACGACAGCAGGGAAACCAGTACAAAGGGGGCCGCCAGCAGGACGACCGCATGCGGGATGACCGCCGCCGTACGCCAACCACTGACAAAAAGGAAACACTGGCAACAAGGAAGAAGGGGGCGGAAGAAACCTTTAAAAAGGATCTTGAGCCGCCAATTGGGACAATAAACACAATCGCGGGTGGCTTTGGTGGAGGCGGTGACACGGCCTCGGCGAGGCGAAGGCACGTGAGAGCGGTAACATCAGTGCAACAGTTTGAGACCCCATTTGGTTTCCAACATCCAGATATTGTGATATCATCAACGGATTTCGAGGGGATCAAAACGCACAAGGATGATCCTGTGGTTGTAATGATAAGGATCAACAGTTTCAATGTGCGGCGATTTCTTTTAGACCAGGGGAGCTCTGCTGACATTATCTACGGCGATGCGTTTGATCAGTTAGGACTGACGGACAAAGATTTCATGCCGTACACAGGAACGTTGGTAGGCTTCTCGGGCGAGCAAGTCGGGGTACGCGGATATAAAGTTTTGGACACAATTTTCGGTGTCGACGAGAACGCCAAGCTTCTCCGCGTAAGGTATCTTGTGTTGCAGGTCGTAGCATCATACAACGTCATCATTGAAAGGAACACGCTCAATCGCCCCTGCGCGGTGATTTCGACAGCTCACCTGGCGGTGAAATATCCGCTGATGTGCGGAAGAGTGGGAAAGATTGTGGTTGATCAGAGGAGGGCGAGAGAGTGTTATAACCACTGTCTCAGTCTGTATGGAAAAAAGGGAGCTGGCGAGGGACACAGGTGTCATGAGGTTGAGGTTATTCAAGGTAATCAAGACAGACAGGGGAGATTGAAGCAGATGATTGACAGGAAGATAGTAAGGTCAGAGAGCAGCCAAGGACAGGTTAGGATAGATGGCAGGACGGGCAAGGATGGACAGTTCACGGACGCTCATACAGAAGAGCATTGGGCAGGTGTGATCGCGGATTTAGAGATGTATAAATTCAGCTGAGGGGTGCTTGCGATCGAGCCCAGGCTCACAGTCAGTCAAGAGAGGCGCCTGGAGAAGCTAGTAGAGGACAATTTTGACCTCTTTAGCTGGAGTTCAAAAGACCCAGCGCTTTGGGGATTGCCAATGTTTATGAAGCCGAATCTCTCGAATACAAGGCGAGATGAACAAAAGAGAAAAGGAGTGACATTTCAAGGAATAGATTAGCGAATCGTCCAACAAGGCAGCGACGAAAAAGCGGTAACAGGGCGCGCGAACGGTCTAAAAACAAGCAGAAGGCGAGGAGAGGGAGCCCAGTGAGCCGCCGCCCAGGTAAAGGAAAAAGAGAGGCAAGATATTTGAAGCCGGTGGGTTTGGTAGCTTTCAAGCCGGGGATATCCAAGCGCGACAAGCAAAAAGGAAAGTTAGGAGAAGTTCCTCATTACCATGAGGCGGGTGGGGAAGGAAACCAACCCCGCAGTAACAATGAGTGGGTGGCGAGCACGTCGGGCTCGAAAGATGAGGTGATGGGAGTGATACTTTGACCTGAGGGGCTGGAAGCAGAAGCACGTAGGAAGCATGAGCGAGGACGCAGCAAAGGGACCAAAAAATTAGGACCAAAAATAAATATGCACTCTTTTTCTCCGTCACGGGAGTTTTTTAACGAGGCATCCCTCGATGTAAAATCTTTCACAAATCAAATACAAAGGATATTCTCAAGCAATACACCTAACTCGATGATAAATGTCATTTTTACGTATATTGGAATTCATTTTAGACACTTATTTGACTTGTGTGCTTCAATTTATACCATTTTAATCCCTAATTTATTAGTTTAGTAATTATTTAGGTTTAGGATAGGTTTTATGATAATATCAATTCTAATCTCAACTTTTTGATGCAGAAAGTTAAAAGTTGTCAGAGAAAAATTGGAATCCTGCATTCGTTAACCGTCAGATCAAGTTAAAATTTGGATATGTGGTTCATAACACATGGAACTTCAATTTGAACGGTTGGATCGGGAAATGATGCATTATTTGGTGAGAAAATGAGGTTTCAGAAGTGTTCAGGCCGTCGGGCGGCCATTAGAGGGCGCAGGGCACCCAAGGCGGTTCTAGAAACCCACCTGTGAAGAAACAGGGGGCGTTGGGCGGCCATCAGAGGGCGCCCAGACCACGATTTTTCACTATAAAAGCCATTCTTAAGAAGATTGGGCAACATAGATCAAAACCCATCACTTAGAAATTCAGAGAAACACTTGAGAGACAAGGAGAGAGGCTTAGGAGGCTAGAGAAGAAGCTCCGGAGGTCGGATTCGGCGGCGAGACATCACGACGGTTTCAGTTCTTCTCATTCTTCTTCTCTATTTGTAAAGCTATCCATGAAAATGGATAGCTAATCTCTCTTTTGTTGGGATTTGATGTAGTTGTATGATACTTATGCTCTTTATGTGATTCTCTTCAATATAAAGCATGTTTCTAGTTGTTGAATTAGTGGTTTTCTCTTGATCTTCATGCTATATCTTAGATTGATCACCTATGGTATTTTGTTTGATTCGACTTGTGAGCGAAAGCTACAACGTTTGAGTCTGAACTAGAGTTAATCACCTAATAATCCTAATTGCTAGACATAGAGTTAGGTTTGTTAGTCACTAAACACCAAAACTTCATGAAAACTTTCTTTCTTAATCATGTGAGACATCAATGTTTAGGATTACAGAGTTATTGATATCCACTCATGCGAGACATCGATGACGTAGGATTGAATTGGTGTAGATGAATCATATGCTTGAACATGTTATGTATTTGAATCACTAGAATGCAAAAAGGTCAAACAATAAAGTCTAATCCCAACAATTCCCCATACCTGTTGTTTCTCTGTTAGTTTATTTGCTTTTCATTTAGTCTCATGTATAACCAATCAATCTCTTATGAATCCATCATTTAAGTTTGTCAACTATTGAACGACATAGTGTTACACCTCCCTGTGGATACGACAAAACCCTTTACTATACTACAATTGAGTCTTGAGAGATTCAAACGTAGAGTGAACCAAAATCTTTCAACACTCGACTATAATACGACGGTCGCCCGGTGTGAAAAATTCCCTGAAGGTGGCGATCCCAATACGACCTTGATGTCTGGGGATCGCTCCGGAAAAGTCCGGCGCGAACCGCTGCTACCCAGATAGCAACTCAACTAACATGTCACGTTCGCCTGGTGGGAAAAATTCCTTGAAGGTGGCAATCCCAACACGACCTTGATATCAGGGGATCGCTCCAGAAAGTCTGGCGCGAATCGCTGACCTCTCGTTGGCGATGTGTGCGGATAAGCTACTTATCCCAAAAGTCTCCCCGAAATATGGGCAAACGAGACCTCCTCGAAATATGGGCGAGAATAAAAACTAGGCATAAGTTTGGGTAAACCTATATGGCCATTGGGTCCCTAGCAACTGTAAGTCCTCGCCGGGACGAAACAGGCAAGGCCACACCTGCTCTTACGGGAAATATTGGTGTGAAGAAAGCCTCAGTCCAAGACTGAGCAAAAGTCCTAGTTTCCACTGGCACACATTCAAAATCGCTACATGAGAACAAAATACAGAGCTTAAAGGCACAAGGGCGAACACGAGGAGAAAAATGGACAAATGAAATCGCGACAAACTTTCATTAAATAACACGGAGCAATGTTAATTACAAAAAGGTAAGGGAAAATCAATACAAAATACTCAAACGACATTAACATTTTCTGCTTCCCTTGCGTTTTTAGCAGCCGCAAAATACTCAGCGTTGAAGCCTGAGGGGTCATCAGGGCCGACCAATCCGTGGGGGGTAACCCTCTTGAAGGCTCCCATTCTGCCGAGGTTGATTCCTTCGTAAAGATACTAGACTTGGGCTTTGGCGAGGAAAAAACCACGGCCACGCTCTTCCACAGCCTCGGCAGCAGCCCCGACCACTAACCTTGCCCGGAGAGTTCTGATCTCGGAGTCCGCACGGGTTTCCGCATCAACAACAACTTTGACCTTTGTTTCTAGTTGAGACCTCACCTCGGTAAGAGACTCGTTCGTCGACCCCAACTCACTACTCAGGAACGCGATTTCCCTGTCCTTAACAATACAGGCGGCCCTACTCACGGCGATTGCCTCGTTTTTCGCCTCCAACTCCTTCTGCAAATCGTCCCGCTCATCCTTTAAGTCCTCCATTCTCTCTTCACATGCAGATAAGTCGGTCTCACGACCGTTCATCTCGATACCCAAGTTGTTCAGTTTAATCATCTAGGCCGCTACCCAAGTCAGTAACTTGTCACGCTCGCCATGCGCTTCGAGCGTAGCAAGGCGGTAACCCTCAGCCTTCTGGCAGAGCTCTTCAACTTCAGCGGCTGTAGCTGAATCCTGGGATAACTTGGCGAAGAGACACCCCGCGCGCAAAAGGCTCGAGATGGCTTCTTGCGCCACACCATCAAGGTCAGGATTCTCGGTTCCTCTCATGCTGCCAAGGAAAGGATCAGTCAGTATAAAGTCGACAGGGGAAGGTTGCTGGTTTGAAGCAGAACTCTTCTGTCCATCAGTAATCGGATGGCTGGCGACGGGGGAAGAATGGCGAGGAGAAAGTGAGACGACGAGAGTTTGATCCTCACCACTATGATTCGTTGTGTGGGCGGGGGAGGCTCTAGGTGAGCTTACCTCAGTATGATGGCATGAATAGTCAGGAGAAGGGATTGTTTGGGGAACATCGGAGGAAGCGCCTTCAGGAGCGTATTGACCAGCGATGACTTCCTCAAGGAAGAGCGAGGATCCCGCCTCGCCCTTGGGGTTTGGTTCATCCCCGCCCACCAGGTCTTGGCGGGGAGTAGATGTTTCACCGGCCTTGACTCTCTTGACTTTTTTCTTTTTCTTTTTCAACTTTTGGGGCGATGGAATCACGACCCTAGACGTTCCATCTGTGTCAGGGTCGCCCCCTTTGGATTTTTGGGATTTTCTTGTGGGGGAAGGTTGAGCAGCGTCATCGGTAGGCCTCGGTGCCAGCTCATCAATCTCCAGCGGAAGGACGGTGTCTGGTACTGACTCACTAGACCCAGGAGCAGTGAAATTTGGGGTTGTCCCAGCAGTCTCGGAAGGAACAACATCGATCGAAGATCCAAGCGCGGGATCAACCGAGGGGGATCCTCTGGTCCGCTTCTTTGAAGGGGAAACGACGGCCTCGGCATCAAAATCTGCGGCAGCGTGTTTCCTCTTGATCCTGTTAGTGTTAAAAACGGGAGGGAACTAAAACGCTTTAGCAGCAAGGGCGCGCTTCAGTGCGGTTTCAGTAAAGTTCATTCCTCCTAGGAATGAGTGGAGGGTGTTTTTGCGAGTGACTTCAAGCAAATGTGAGCACTCGAGGATGGGAAGTTCAGCGAAAAAGCCAAGAATGATTTTATCTTCATCACTCAGCGACGCATCTGACGGCAGCGGAACGTCACGATGGCTCTTGGTCCAGTAGAAAGGGAACATAGTAGTCCCGTCCCGAAGAGTGAAAGATTCAGGGTAAGTGGGATGAACGATTATGCGGAAGTACCGACGCCCGGGTCCCTTCTTGACGTTGTTCTTGTAGGGGAAGAGGCGCTGCCGACCCGTACGAGACTTCAAAAAGATCCACCCTGGGGACGGGGTCTTCAAAGATTTTAGCTCCACAGCGTAGAAATAGAAGAACTGGGCGGTCTTCGCTTCAAGACCGACGACGTTGCAAAGAATCTCGAAACATCGAATGAAGGCCCAGGCATTCTGATGGAGTTGGCTTGGGGCCACGTTAATTTCCTTCATCACTTGGCGAAGGAAGGGGGAGAAGGGTAGTTTGATCCCCAGGTCGAGGAAAAAGTACTCGTAGACGTAGAAGAAGTGGGGTTTTTCCACGCCTTGTTCAACCGTGCGATGTTGCCAGGGTCGGCGGATGCTTATGCATCGCCCGGTGACGAGGACATCTTTGAGAGACTTCTCGTGGCAAAGCCCACCTGCCCGGCGGGCTGTCTCAGTGACGGACTCGTCAGAGGACTGCTCAAAAGGTTGACATATGGCTCCTTGAGTGGGGGTTTTATTCGTGGACTGGGGCAGGGTGGCGAAAACCCGGTGCCAGAAGGCGTTGAATTCACTCTCAATAAGGCTAAATCCTCCGGAGGGAGGAGGATTAACCAAAGGAGGAGATGCGGGAGCGGCGTTGCGGGATCGGGAGGATCCTTTGGTGCGGCTTTGGGAAGTCATTTATGCTAAAAGGAAGAATAAGGATGAAAAAGGGAAAGGGCGCAAGGTTGTCAACTTCAGCAGATTGTAAGGATTCCAAAAGTGGTGAATGAGGGGGTGAGGGAGAATTTAAAATTTGGGACGAGCAGCGGTTGGGAAATCGTGCCCCATCATGGCAAAGGTGGAATGATTACTCAAGGGAGTGTGGCACAGAATCCGGGAAACAGGGGCAACGCATTAAATGAAAGGTTACAACGGCTGAAACTTATTGGTTCGAATTCAAATTGGTAGGCTTTACTACGATTTGAAGAGACGTTTCAAAGATAGAAGTTGAGATTTTTCGGATTCGCTGACCTTTGCACTACTCTGGGGCGCTACGCGTGGCGCAGACTCAATACATGTCAAAATCTGTGACAAGGAAAGCAAACCAAGCGCCATCGCCACAAGCCCACTTGTGGACTCGAGTCGCTAGGGGAACGTAGCAAGAAGTTCAAAATGTTAATTTTCAAGCTTTAGTTACCAATGAATGTTGGCCATTGTTCTTCGTTATTAAACCCTAAGTTTTAGTATTAATTAGCTTCTCATGGCCGTCGCCTTAGTTTATCTATTTAAAGACACACTTAGCTCTCATGCTTCGAGCTCGGTGTCTTGTGGACTGGGCGAGACACCAGGGTCCCTCGCCCAGGAGCGCCAGCTTAGGATGACGAGCGGACCAGGGACTTGAGCCTCCTCCTAGAGGCCCAACCGGCCATTAGGAAGGGTTAGAGGCGCCAAGCCCAACTCCACATCTATACATAAGGGATGAATACCAGTTGTAAAGGACTCTTAGCTCATTGGAGAAATAACAAGATTGAAATCCAGTTACTTTCTCTCTCTAAAGCGGTTACGCTCTCATTCTCTCTAGGAATCTCGCATCACGTTCCTTACATTCTAGGTATTATACCTCATCTCAATGTTCATGGTTAGAACACTAGCCTTGAAGGCTGAATTGATAGAGAAGTCCCCTCGAAATTTCTCATCTTTTAGAAGGTACTCTCCCCAGAACAACATCGAGTCAGCAGGCGATAAGGAAAAGAGCCCAGCAACCAGGGATCCTAATTCAGGAAACAAAGGAGCCAGCAGTTCTAGCGGTGTGCAATAGAGCAAGACATCCAGCCAGAAACCAACTAATCCTTATGCGAGACCGACGATTGATAACTAATCCAATTGTGGTGGGCAAGGTCATCGATCTAATGTTTCTCCTTCTAGGAGAACCGCCGCCATTCTGAATGAGGAGACTGAGGAGGAAGAGGAGAGCAATGATTATGAAGGGGTTGAGTTTGCTGAAGAGGAGTCTGAGGAAAAAGTAAACTTTGTGCTCTTGAGGATCTTGCTATCGTCCAAAGAAGAAGGTCAAAGGAAGAATTTGTTTCGAATACACTGTTCTGTTAAGAACAAGGTGTGTAACTTGATTGTGGACAATGGCAGCACTGAGAATTTGGTTTCCCGAAAGCTGGTAGAGTACTTAAAGCTGACAACAGAGCCTTAGAGAAACCGTACACCTTGGGGTGGGTGAGTAAAGGGCCACATGTGAAAGTTTCACAAACTTGCAAGGTACCTATTACCATTGGGAAGCATTATAGAGAGGAGGTATTGTGTGACGTTTTGAGTATGGATGTTTGTCATATTTTATTTGGGCGACCTTGGATGTATGATACTGATATTACATAGAAAGGAAGGGATAATGTGATATTGTTTACGTGGGGTACACACAAAATTGCTATGGCTTCTGTTTTTCACTTTGATAAGAGTCCAGTAGAAAAGAAGTCAAGTTTCTTGGTGATGACACAGAATGAAAAGGAGCTTGATGAGGATGTCAAAAAAACTAAATGCTTATGTCCAGTGGTGATTAAAGGACTGATGAGCGCTATCAAAGAGGAATTGACAATTCTAGAAGAGGTACTAGAGATTCTAGAGGACTTTAAAGAGCTGACTGCAGATGAGCTACCCGGCGAGTTGCCTTCGATGCGAGATATTCAGCACCACACTGATCTAATTCCGGGGTTTAGCTTGCCAAATCTTCCTCACTACAGGATGAGCCCTAAAGAGAATGAAATCTTAAAGGAGCAGATTGAAGATTTGCTGAAAAAAGGATTCATTCGTGAGAGCATTAGCCCATGTCCTGTACCAGTCCTCCTTGTCCCTAAGAAAGGAGGTCAGTGGCGAATGTGTGTTGACAGTAGAGCCATCAACAAGATAACTATCAAGTATCGATTCCCAATTCCCCGTTTGGAAGATATGCTTGATGAATTAGCAGGTTCTAAGGTGTTTTCAAAGATAGACTTGCGTAGTGGCTATCACCAGATCAGAATCAGGCCTGGAGATGAGTGGAAGACAGCTTTAATTTCAAGAGCAAGGATGGACTGTATGTGTGGTTGGTGATGCCTTTCGGATTATCAAACACCCCCAGCACCTTCATGAGGTTGATGAATCGGGTTTTGCACCCATTTATCGGTTCTTTTGTGGTTGTTTACTTTGATGACATTCTGATTTATAGCAAGACCAAGAAAGAACACCTGGAGCATGTGAAACAGGTGTTGCAAGTTTTACAAAAGAACTAGTTATACGTTAATCTAAAAAAGTGTACATTCAGCACCAACAAATAACTCTTCCTAGGTTTTGTTGTTGGAGAAGAAGGGATTCATGTTGACGAAGAGAAGGTTCGTGCAATTCGGGATTGGCCCACGCCAAAGTTTGTAACTGAAGGACGCAGTTTTCATGGTTTGGCTACTTTTTATAGGACGTTTATCAGAGATTTCACACCTATTACAACACCTATCACTGAATGTCTGAAGAAAGGAAAGTTCAATTGGGGATCTAACAGGAGCATAGTTTTGGCTTGATTAAGGAGAAATTATGCTCTGCACCAGTGTTAGCACTCCCTGATTTTGATGAAGTGTTCCAAGTTGAATGTGATGCTAGTGGAGTGGGCATAGGAGCTGTGTTGTCCCAGGAGAAGATACCAGTGGCCTTTTTCAGCGAGAAGTTGAGTGATGCTCGCCAGAAGTGGAGCACTTATGACCAAGAGTTCTATACAGTCTTTAGAGCTCTACGCCAGTGGGAACATTATCTAATTCAGAGGGAGTTCATTCTGTTTACTGACCACCAAGCTTTAAAGTTTCTTCACAGCCAGAAACTAATAAACAAGATGCATGCTCGGTGGGTGAGTTTCCTGCAGATATTTCCTTTTATTGTTCAACATAAGTCGGGAGCTCTTAACAAGGTAGCAGATGCGTTGAGTAGGAGAGCTTCCTTGCTAATTACTTTAGCGCATGAGATCGTAGGCTTTGAGTGTCTTAAAGAGTTGTATGAAAGTGATGTTGATTTCAAGGAATTATGGGCCAAGTGTAGTGGTAAGCATCCTTCGGCAGATTTTCATATTTGAGATGGCTATGATTTTCATATTCGAGATGGCTATCTTTTTAAAAGGGATCCGTTGTGCATCCCTTGCTCCTCTTTAAGGGAGAAGTTGATCCGAGATTTACATGAAGGCGGACTCAGCGGTCATTTGGGCAGAGACAAGACCATTGCTAGCCTGAAAGAGAGGTATTATTGGCCACACTTGAAGAGGGACATTGGTACGATAGTTAGGAGGTGTTACACTTGTCGGGTTTCTAAAGGTCAGTCACAAAATACTGGTCTCTATATGCCTTTGCCTATTCCTGATGATATATGGCAAGATTTGGCTATGGATTTCGTGCTAGGCTTGCCTCGTACACAGCGAGGTGTGGATTTTGTGTTTGTTGTTGTAGACAGATTCTCCAAGATGACCCACTTCATTGCCTGTAAGAAGACTGCTGATGCGTCCAACATAGCCAAACTGTTCTTCAGGGAGGTGGTGCGCCTTCACGGGGTTCCTACATCGATTACTTCAGACCGGGACACCAAATTTCTCAGTCATTTCCGGATTACTCTTTGGAGATTATTTGGAACAACGCTGAACCGGAGTTCTACGACACATCCGGACAAACTGAGGTCACCAATAGGACTTTGCGAAATATGATTCGGAGTATCTACAAGGATAAGTCGAAGTAGTGGGATCTAGCTCTTCCACAGGTGGAATTTGCTTATAACAGCGCTGTGCACTCAGCTACAGGAAAGTCACCTTTTTCTCTAGTTTACACTTCTGTTCCCAAATATGTGGTGGATTTGTTACAGTTTCCTAAAGCACCTGGGATTAGTGCAGCGGCTGAGACTATGGCTAAGGAGTTTGTGGTTGTTAAAGAAGTTGTAAAGGCCCGGTTGGAGGCTACTGGAATGAAGAACAAGGCTGCTGCCGAACAACGAAGGAGAGCTAAAGTTTTCAATGTGGGAGATGATGTGATGGTGTTCTTACGGAAGGAGAGGTTCCCAGTTGGTACTTACAACAAGTTGAAGCCGCGCAAGTATGGTCCATTCAAGGTGATTCGAAAGATCACAATGCTTATGTTGTGGCTCTCCCGGATGACACGAATATCTTCAATACCTTCAATGTGGCCGACATCTATGAGTATCAGGCAGATGAGGCCCTTTATCACGATGAGAACTCGGGGTCGAGTTCTTTAGGGGTGGAGGAGTCTGATGTAGCGCGGCTCGCTGCGCGCTTCGATGATGATGTCGCTCGTCGGATGAGCCCGGTCAGACTTTAGCTCATTTGAATCCGTCTCGGGCCCGCAAAACAAGATTAAGCATTTTATAGGGATTTTATTTATTTTCAATTAGAATCTTTTAGGATCTTATTTATTTTTTATTAGAAACTTATTTATTTTCAATTAGGATCTTTTATTTTAAATTAGGATCTTTTAGGATCTTATTTATTTTTCTATTAGGATATTTTATTTTCCTATTTAAACACTTGTAAGGCAATAGTCTATTCTGCTTTTTTATTAATAATAAAATTCCAGAGTTTTCTCTTCTTTCTGGTGGATTCTAGAAACCCTATTCTTTTAGGATTTACGCTCGCAATCCTAGTACGACTTCCGCTAGTTGGACTTGTGGGAATCACATTGCAGGGGGTCTAAGCTTTATCATAGCCGAATTAATTTTATGAGATTAAGCTTGGGTGCTCCCTGGGTTCTGTAGCAGTCCTTGTTGACACTTTTGTTGCTTCGAGTCAGATTATCTGGAGGGGCTGAATCGGCATCAGATGATATTGGCGTTGGTTTGACACTATCTATTAACTTAAATTCATGGTTTGGAACTAGATAGGATCAGCATGTGTTTCAATTGAGGCACTGAAGGGGCTCGAAACAAAGCTCAATAGCTCTTGCCTTTTTCTTAAAATTATCTTTGTCATTAGATTTTGGCAGTTATACTCTGTTATGTATTCTAGTTTGTAGGATAATTGTCGTGTAATGGGTAGGGGTGGAAATAAGCCAAGTCAAGTCAAGCTTTGCGTGGCCCAAGCTTGGCCTGCATTGTGTTCTCATGGTCCAAGCCTGGCTTGTGGCCTGTCAACAAGGCAAATTTTAAGGCTTGACTTGAATGACAAGTCTACTTAAAAGCCTATTTATCTATAACAGTGGTGGTTGTGACTCACGGTTGTGGAGAATAGACGAACTTTGGGCGCCACAGTGGTGGCTGATTGAGGTCGTCGGCATGGGTGCTTGCCTGTTGTTGATGTGCATCATGTGCTATGCTAAAATTTTGAAATGCTTCTAATCTAGGTTATAGACTTAGAGTTTTATGTTTTATACAAAGTAAAGTAGACATCAGTTTAAAAAAAAAATAATATACTATATTATTAATATTATATTTATTTATAATATTAATAAAAATAATAGATAAACAAGTCGGCCTATCAAGGTATATAGGCTTTTATGATAGCTTGGACTTAGCCTTTTTAGTTAATTAAGCATTTTAAAAAGCATAAGTCCAGCTTTTTTAATAAACGAGCCAAGCCAAGGCAAGCCTCTGACGAGCCAAAATACAAGCCTCTGCTGGGCCGCCTGGCTTATTTCCACCCATAGTAACGGGGTGGGACACCCCTTGTGCTCCATATTAATTCAATTTTGTCATTAGATATATTTCCTAATCTGAGTAGACATATACTATTTCCACTTGAGCAGGTTGATCATTCAAGTAGAAAGCTTGCTGAAGCTAATTTTCCTATGTCCAAAACGTAAGTGTCTAGGGACATTTAATTTCCAGTGCTCTTGTTGATAGTGTTGCTTTTGTCCTTAGCTCCTTAGCTTTGGAAGCCAAGCTCAGCCACTCTCAACTGCAAGGAGTGTAATCAACGTGTCAGCAAAACTCCCTCAATTGCCATGTCACTTAATTATGCCACTCTACTGCAATATAAGTAAGCTTTGATACAGATCATACAATGACACTAGTAATTATATACCTTTCTTATTCCACCACCAGTGTCACTTAATTCTATTAGTACACACTGTGATTGAAAATACACTTTCATTGTGCCTGTATAATCCACATAAGTATAGACTTTAAGTGTAAAATTATCTGGTTGCAAAACCATATTAGCTTCATTTATTCTACCAATTACATCATGTAACTTCATTTCTGCAGAAGCTGCATTTGTTGTGATAGAATAAGTATGGAATTTGAATATCCGTCCCATTATAGTTTTGTATTGTTTTGGCAGTGGCTTCTCTTGCTACTTACTTTGATAAGTTTAGCTTATATTAAATGACAAATGTGCTAAGTTTTTGAGTATTTCTAGTTTTAAACGAAATGGTTGTGTGTACTAAAGATCGAGGGTATTGATTACAAAGGAAAAATTTGTTACTTACCTAATGAAAATTTAGCGACGGAGAAAAAATCCCTCTCTAAGGATGGTGAATTCAAATAAAAACAGCCACGTAATAATTCCCTGGCTAAACTAGCGATGAAATTAAAATAAAAAGGCTAGCCGGTTAGCGACGGATTGTGCCGTCACAAATAGCGACGGAATAAGAGTTAATATGGCAATCAATTTAGCAATAGAATGATATATATTAGCGATAGAAATACAGTGATGGATTCCAAAATCCGTCTCTAATAAACTACTGACACCACTTTCGGCCACATAATGTGGCCTGTTGCTAACAATTTAGCGAGGGATATTTTCCCATTTAGCAAGGGATTTCTCCCCTCGCTACTTTGCATTTTTTAGTAGTGGGTGTGCGGCTGCAGGATGAAATGCGACGATGCGATGTGGCGGGGCAGCGGAGAGAAGATAGGTCTACAAGAGATGGGTCTGATGCACAACGAGAAAACACAAAGGGGAAACAAAAAGGTGGAAGAAAATTGAGGGAAATAGAAAATTGTGTGAGAAATAATATAGACTATCAGATTTCATTGAAAAGTAATGAAGGGTTGAGATTCACTCACATGACATGGTCATGTGAGATAGACACATGAGAGGATCAAAATATGAATCTCCTAATGATGGTTATAAATTTTGATGGATAAGAAAAAGGAAATATCTTGAATGCCATTATTCAACGGTGGGAAACGATTATAAGTGAGAGAGTGGTCACGATAAGGGAATTTTGGGTTATAAGAAGAGAGAATGGTCACGATGGAAGAATGTGATCGTGAGGAAGCTAAATTCATTTGACGCTACACATGATGCCATATTTACTCAAATTTAGTGTCGACCTGGTCGATACTAATGTCTTATTTACATATAGCGTCGATTCATTTGACGCTACACATGATGTCATTTGGATATAGGCCTCTGACTTTGCATCGCCTACAAACGACAATAAATTCCAAATGGCATAATGTCGGTTTGTTTGGGCTGTGGAGTGGGCTTCGCTGATGCTACATAGTGTCAATCTTCATTTTTAGAAATAGATAGAACTCTGTTGTTTTCGCATTTTGTGTTGGTTTTACTGTAGTCGATGTTGTGGTCAACAATAAGTTTTGAATCTAAAATGGGTCTTTCTCTCTTGTAGTTCCATATGACCCGATGAAAACCTCTATGAAACTTGATTCCACAAAAGATTCTTGACAAAGAGAAAAGGAAAAACTTGATTCCACTCGAAAGCTTCTCTTGTTTGTTTCTAGCGGTATAGAGCAGCATTATTCAATCGCTCAACTCTACAAATACATGCCATTTCTTGGCCTATGTCATGTGTAATTCATTTTCTCTATTCTTCTCAAGGCTCACTCTACTAATTAAAGTGAATTTAGTTATTTCTTCAATCACCACCACTCATAGCAACAATTTTACATTATTAACGTGCAATGGACTCTGGTCTTTGCTTAGTCTCTGGACTGAAAAACCAAGATGTCCAAACTCGTCTCTTCGACCCATCTTGGCTACAGCTTCAGCCCCACATTCCCATGAGCTTCGTTTGGCCAAAGGAGTTCGTCGTGGACGCGCACGACGAGCTCCAAGCGCCATTGGTGGACCTCGATGGGTTCCTCAGAGGCGACAAAGAGGCCACGCACCATGCTTTTAAGCTCATTTCCCAAGCTTGCTTGACACACGGGTTCTTCCAAGTGATCAACCATGGGGTTGATCCACTCCTTATCCGCGAGGCGTATGAACAAATGGATGGTTTCTTTAAGCTTCCCATTCAGAGGAAAGTTAGTGTTCTTAAGAGACCAGGTTCCATGTGGGGTTATTCTGGTGCCCATGCTGACAGGTTCTCCTCTAAATTGCCATGGAAGGAGACCCTTTCTTTCCCATTCCATGAAAATGCCTTAAAGCCTGCTGTTACTACCTTCTTTAATTCCACCTTAGGGGAAGACTTTGATCAAGCTGGGTAAGTGTGGAATTATGAGTTGAGCAAGTATTTTTCTATCTCTTCATATAACTTATTTTATGAGGTAAATAGTCACTTTAAAGATAGAGTCGTCAGTCTCATCATTAGAGAATCAGATAAAATAATTTGTGAAAGGTAAAAAAATTGAGTAAATTGAATTGTCTTCTCATATTTAAGTATTTAAGGATTACATTAATGATATTTTTCATCTTTAAATATTTCAATTAATCATCTTTTATCTTTCATTGAGTATTTTTCTTAATTTTATATTTGAGAGACTGAATTGACAAACTTCAGAATCCTTTAAGGAACAAAATGCAAATTCACTCAATTTTTCATTCGTGATTTTAAATTATGAAACCCAACTTCACTTGTGGCCCCAATTTTAAGGTTTCTCTAATCACCACAATTGTGATAAGTGAAGAGCAAGCAACACTATTTTATTAGCATTTACTCTATTCCTGATTAAAATTCATATAGGTCTCATTAAATTTGGAATGATACTCATATAAATTAGAGACTCCTGTATGAATTTTGATCAATTAAAGAAAAAGTATTCAGAAGAGATTCTGCAACCTCAATTTAAAATTATTCTCTAATTAAGATTTTCATGTTCTCTTCATCTTTACTTTTAAATATAGAAAAAAAATAAATGTATATAAAACAAGTGTAAATAGAATTACTCTGTTTTTTCTAATTTGAGAAATACTAGTTAATGTCAGTACCAAGAAAGGTGAAGTCAAATACTTAAGTAATTATAGTCAGTGTTAAATATATACATACCATGTGGATGAACTTTCAAATAATTTTCTTTTATTAAATGAAAACATATATGATTTATTTTAATAACATCATCAAATAAATAAAAGCTCTCGTCACATACCCTTTTCCCCATTTTCTTTTATCTTCTCTTGGCACCTAAGAAAACAATTAATTAATTAACAATTTGCTGTGCATTGTGCAGAGTGACATTCCAGAAGTATTGTGAAGCAATGAAGAAGCTGGGGATGAAACTGATGGAGTTACTGGCTATAAGCATGGGCGTTGATCGATCACATTACGAGAACTTGTTCAAAGATGGTTGCTCCATCATGAGATGCAACTATTACCCATCATGCCAGGAACCAAGTGTTGCATTAGGGACAGGGCCGCATTGTGACCCAACAACACTAACCATTCTTCACCAAGATCAAGTTGGAGGCCTTCAAGTGTTCACAGACCAAAAATGGCACACGGTTCGACCTCATCATGACGCACTTGTTGTTAACATTGGTGATACCTTCACGGTACGTACATAGGCCCTTAAAATTATATGTCCATTATATTGAAATCTGCAGTATGAAGATATAATAGTTTTACAAACATTGTGTTTGCGTTTGCTTATCTTTACTCTGTGGCTGCCAATAGCTGTGGTCTTCTTATCTGCAACAACATGACAAGTCAATCAATTAAATGCGCAGATACTTTCATGTATCAAAACATTGGTTCTCCGTGCAGGATAACTGATATGATAAGTCTTGGTACGCCAATATCCCGCACACACAAACAAGAAATTACATATATAGTTTTCATATCACAGAGGAAAATGATGCCCAGACACCAATTTTTGGTGACTCCACCTTACACTGCAATTTGTGACAATTTTAAGAGCCAATCTGCGACTAGTCTCACACCAACAACCTGAGTTTTTCCAGCGCCCTGCTGACTTCAAAGTAACAACACGAGTCTATCCACTGAGTTTTGTCTCTTACTCACACGCTTCCTAGAAAACTTTCCAGGAGGTCAGCAATCTCAATATTTCTCCAATGCAAACACAACCTTAGAGCTTTTACAAGTTGAGCTCTCAAAAAGAAAATGCAGTTTGTTGTCATGTGTAGTATCAATCAAATCTTTTATATTATCCTTAGCTGTATAGTCTCGTACTTATACAGTTAATACTTCTCATTCATATATATGTTCCTTCGCTTAAAAATATTGTCTTGAGTCTCATACCAATTAGAACTTGTGGTCATTTTTTACCGCCACAACTCACATATTTTGGAGGTGTTGCCAAAAAATTGTGTCTACAGTCTACAAAAGCGACCCTATCACAAAACATGCAACCTCTTTTATAAATCAGACTCAGTCCAACACTAAACGAGGCATAAAACAAATTTTGAAGTGAGACATTTTTACTAAAAGTATATTTCTTTATTAATTATTTTTACGTAAAAAATAATTTTTTATTTAAAATTTATTTTTCGAGCAATTTGAGATGCAAAATCATTTATTAAATTATCGTAATCAATTTGATTTAACATGTCTTTTTCAATTGATAATAAAGCTAATCGATTTAATCTTCTTTAATACATGGTTAATTTTGAAAAACTTCTTTCCATCAAGCAACGGTTACATGAATTGTTAACATTATTCTATAAACAATAAAAATATTTGGAAAAGAATCAAGTCTAATAATATAATTAAGTATGTTAACTGGAGTATTATTTTTTGGTGCCTTTCTGACTTAGTAAAAAAAAAATTTGGTGAAAATTTAGAGTACCTAAAGCCCTTGGGTGCTTTTAACCTCGGACCAGCCTTAATAGTAATAATAACACATTGGTATACTTCTTATTTTCCTCTTTTCTACCCATCTTATTAATATTTTTAATATCTATTACTATGTTCTGTGTCTTATTTTTCTTTTCCTGTCATACATTGCCATTGCCAATATTGTGAGAGGGATGTAAACATGCATATAGGGAAAAAAAGTGTGAATCTCTTAATAATGATGACACCTACTTTTATGAGGTTTCTAGCTATTACAAAGTCAGAAGTTAATGTTTTCCACTCTTGCGGTAAAAAAACAGCTATAAAAATAAGTGTTGAAAGAAAATAAAAAATAAAATAAAGATGAAAGCATGTTGGTATATACTTGAAAAAAAATTATTTAAATTTAAATTATTTTTCTAAAATATGCTAAAGATAGAAAAAAAAGGAATGAAAATGAATATGAAAGTGACTGATATCAATGAGATGAAAAAAGCACTAGTGGTTATGGAAGTTAATGATGGCAGCGGTGGCAGTGATAGTGGAGGTTGATTGTGGTGGGGTTGGTTGTAGTGGCGTCAGCGATAACAACAACTGCTGTGATGGTGGTGGCGGTCACAACAATGGAGGTTTGGTGGTGGTGGCCTAGTAAGGCGAGGTGCTGGTGTTGGTAGTGGTGGCGCGGATGACAATGGCGGTGGCGATAGCGTTGCGGTGGTGGTAGCGAGCAGTGATTAAAATGATAACAGAAAATCCAAACATATGTGTTTTCAAAATTTTGAAAACCTTGAATATAAAAACTATTTTTAGAAAATGAAAAAATAAATAAACATTTTTCTCAACCAAGCAAGTTCTTACATACATGTTTTCTATATATGGTTATGTGCTGAAACTTGACATGTGGTCAGGTTTATTTCTAATTACGAGGATCCCAATCATTTTTCTATATATGGAGGTGAATTATTTGGATTACATATGACTTTGTTTAGACAAGGAATCATGTATGGTGCATGTGCTTGATTGCTTTAATGAATGTTAACTTATTGGTTGGTTGGTCAGGCACTATCAAATGGGAGATACAAGAGTTGCCTGCACAGGGCAGTGGTTAACCAGCACAAAGAGAGGAGGTCCTTGGCATTCTTTCTGTGCCCAAAAGAAGACAAAGTGTTGAGACCCCCAGAAGATATTGTGCATAAGGATGGGACAAAACCGTATCCAGATTTCACGTGGTCTAATTTGCTTGAGTTCACACAAAAGTACTACAGAGCCGACGAATCCACCCTGCAAAACTTCACCAAGTGGTTGCTATCTTCTAAACCACAAACACCCAACAAATAGGCCCTGTTTACAACAGCTTCTATATCTTTGCATTAAATTAGTGCTCCCTGTATTTTTCCTAAACACCAAAACATGAGCTTTTCATGTTACTTAACCTAGTACGTACGGCACGTTTATATTAATTGCATTATATTTTATGAAATTGATCATTTGTATCGAATTGTGTTATGTAAAACCTTTTTGCTAACTTCTTAAATTTTGCGTTATAAAAAACAGTAAGCAAGAGCTGAAAGTTGAATGTGTCTTTAAGTAGACTATGAAAACAACCACTAGCTAATGATGTTCAGAACCAAGATGGTTTCTTTAATTACCAGTATTTTGTTTCAGTAATTTTCTGCACTTTTTTATATGCGATCGCGCGAGATGCAGCAGTTCTGGATTTTGTTGCGCTATTATTGCTGCGATGGCACGAGTACCTTTCTATAAAAGGTATTCTCATGTTCTTTTACCTAACTTTCTCATTCGGAGTCTGTTTTGCCAGCTGTTTTCACCGGTTTTCAGAGGAGAATGAGGGGAGCATTCCTAAAGCCATTTGTGGAGCTTCTAGGTTCTACTTTTTTCCTCTATAATCCTTCTTATGTCATGATGGGATAGCTTCTCATTTGTACTGGGGATTTGATGTAGTTTTCTTTAGCCTACGCTTTGACAAGTTTCAGTAATATATGAATGGTTATTTTAGCTCATGATTTTTTTTTCCGAGTGGGTGCTATCGTTTGGACAATTGGGAAATTAGTAGATGATAAGGATCTAGGAAGAATTGATTAAGGGTTTCAACACCTTCGAGATAAGGGTAGCAATTTATTTGTGTTTGCCTTAACATGAAATTGTATCTCTAGTTAATTTTGATTAGGTACTAAGGAATTTAACTAATTTCATATAACTAATTAACTAGAAGGGGTGCTCGATAAAGAGATTAGCAAGTAAACAAATAGGTCCTCCTCATCGGATGAAGATGACGGTCGTGCAGGTGGTCCTCGACCAGTGCCTGGTCCACAGCGAACTGAAGGCGGCAAGTTGAAGCTCAGCTCCATGCGTCGTAGAACTCCCCTCGTCAGACGTCCACGCTCGTCAGTACGGTCCTCCATGACCCTTCTCCGGTACGTCGCCCGATGATCCACAGCATCGATCACCCATGCGGTGGGGGCATGTCGGTCAACCAACTCAAACCTGATCCCCCCGAGGGAGAGACCATCGAAAACCAGTCCGCCATCGACATCTGGCAGTAGGCCGACCACCCAAACACAAACATGAAACCAAAGCCAAGGCGCTAGGGTCAACTCACGGAATAAAGTAAGTATACTTACAACATGTGATTGGGGTATAGATATATATATGTTTATGTATATATATATATATAAATAATCCTAGCATGTTATCGGCTCTAACAATGCTTCGACAATTCAGATAACATACAATTCCAGTCAGGGTGAATGTATGCTTGAAATGCAATTCAATATGATCCGGATAGTTCAATTGGGATGAGCACCACGAGTCTTCCTGACACAGGCCTAGTGTCGACAACTCTGCTCGGGTGTCCCTTACAAACCCATGCATAGTCAAATCAGTCCCAACCACCCTAGGTCGTACCACTCTGCCCGCTATGTCGAAGATACATCCATGCGTTCTTCGATGAAGGACGTCCCAACCTTCGTGAAGCCGTCCCAACTTCACCGAGGCCCAATCTTTCGATCGTACAAACCTCGAATGTATGCATGATGCAATATGGTTAGCCAAACATCGAATCGTCCTCACAACGCAAGTGTTTAGCTTAATTCTCAAATTCAAACCCAAGAGGTTAATGCCTACCCTACGACATAACTCCAACAACAAGAGTACCCAAGTACTCGGTGACTTTCACTCGTCACCGTGGCTCACCCCCGTGATGTCCACCAATTCTTCAGAACCCACGACAAAGTCGACTTTTCCCCGTCTTTCGCAATCATTTTCCCTTTTAGATTCCCTATGGTTTATTCGTTAATAAAACGTTTCGAATTGAATTAGTCAAGTTATGAGTTAAATTCTCGAAGTCTAAGTTTCCTAAAGTCTCTAGTTTCCAAGATTCTATTCTTTCTAAGTTTGCCAAAAACCCACCAAACGTAAATCCCGGGGAAAGTCTAAGTATACGAACGATGGCTAAGTCTCAAACCCCGTGTCTGGACTTGCCTAGGGTTATTCATTCAACCCGAAAGATCAAAAGGAATCAATTAAGTGATTCTTCGCTCCGAAAACGCGTCAAAGCGCACAGTTTAATACAACCTTAATCTCATAAGTTATGAAAACAACAAAACAATAAATCATCATCATAACCAATATCAAAATCATACATAAGTCGAATTTATCGACGCCTATCATGCAATCTTAGCTAATATGTAAGTTGCCTTAACCTCGAATTGTTCCAGCCTCGCGGTATAGGTTCTCCTCACAAAGTTGCTCCGTAGAACCCAAAGTTCCTTCAACTGAACCTCGGAGAAAACAAAGCAGAAATCCATACAAAATCGATTAGCTCGATCACACATAACTAATTAACGATAGTCAAAGAATTTAAAGCTCCAGAGTACAACAATCGAGCACGAGAGGACGAGTTATCGCAAAAACGAAAACCTCCCCCCCCCCCCAAACATGCTCTCGGCCCTAAAGGAGAAAAGGGTTTCGGCGCTTTTTCTTCGATCTAAATTAATTCCTAGGTAGTTTTAGGGTAAAACTAGGGTAAAGAAACTGTCGGAAAAATTTTAGAACGACCGGGTCAAAATACGACTAGCTAGGGGCATTTTGGTCCGAAATTAAAGCTCAAAAACTCAAAGTTAAAACTTCGGAAAAAAAATTTGATGGGAACGTTCACAACGACATTTGTAGCAACTAATCCTAAAGGCACTAAGTCGGATTATGACTTTTCGACATTAAAGTTTCAAAATGTGCGCAAAAAGGGTTTTTACACAGTTTTTCAGATCTTTGACAACTCGATCGAAATCGGCGAACAACGGCGAGTGTTCTAGTTTGTTGAGCAAGCATGGAAGATATATCAACAGAAAAATCGGGAAAATCGGACAGTTTTACGAAAAGCTCAAAACTTTGAGCATAGAAATAGCTAAAGAAACGCGACAAAAAGGATGATCAGAGGTAAGAATCAAGCAAGTTACCTCGATGCCGTGAAATAGAGACAAACTGCTCGAAGATCGGTCAAGAAACGACGAAGTTCTTCTCCTCTCCTCTCTCCTCCTTGCTCTCGGCCTCAAAATGGGAATGGGTGGGATATTTTGATTTTTTTACTATTTATAGGAGAGTAAAATCGCGGGAAAATGAATATTTCGCGATTCCGATTTTTGCAGCACGTTCATCGGTGAATTCTAAGCGAGATTCTGGCGACAAAATTCCAGAACTCAAAACAGGTTTCTTGAATTTGGGAAAAACGATCCAAAAGCGATGTAAATTAATTTGCCCCGAAAAACTACTTTTTGCTGTGAAGGTCAGACGACAAAAGTTCGTTCTGAAGAAAGATTAGAAACGTCAAAAGAAATCTGGCAACTCGGATGGAAACTTCGTTAAAAGCTCCGAATAGAAAAAGTCTTCATTCAGTGATTGAATTTAGGGTTTTTAAAGCAAAGAAATTAGCGTCGTCGGACTTCCGAGAAGTGAATCCTATCGTGCGTACAGTCCAGGGTTCCGAAATGAAACAGTGGTCGAAGGAAAAATAAAGAGAACTTCTTATTTTTCCAAGGATTTGAAATTTCGCATAAACATTGCTTTAAGAGCGGAATTAGCCTATTCTGGACACTCTCGCCATAAGGCGGGTGTGCAGACGACTCGCACTAACTCCTAAAACGACTATGGTACTATCCTCAAGAAATTCCTGAACTTTCTTCTTCATTGAACTTTCCCAAACTATAAACTCCTGTCACGCTTACACTGATTCTACGCGTGAGTCGGAAATTAACCTTTAAATCCAGTTCTGCAAATCCGGGTCTTACAATACTCCCCTCCAAAAAGAAAGTTTCGTCCTCGAAACTCAGGGTTCCGTGAAAAGTCCGGCATACAGTTCCTTGATCTTGTCTTCTAATTCCCATGTAGCGTCTCCCGTGTCGTTGTTCCATATCAATTTCCCTAATGCAATCTGCTTCCCTCTTAGCTGTTTCACTCTTTTGTCCCCAATGCTGACCGGCGGTGCCTCAAAAGTCAAATCATCGTTTAGTTCAACGTTGTCTGGCTCGATTACATGTGTCGGGTCTGGAATGTACTTCCTCAACTGCGACACGTGAAAAAACATCGTGAATGTTGGAAAGAAACGGTTGTAGCGCAATCTGATACACAACTGGCCCAACACGGCGAGTTATCTGGTAAGGTCCAATGAACTTTGGCGTGAGCTTCCTCGACTTAATAGCCCGGCCAGCTCCGGTAGTCTGAGTAACTCGTAGAAACACATGGTCGCCCTCTTCAAACTCTAGGGTTCTGCGTCGTTGATCGGCATAACTCTTCTGTCTGCTCTGCAAAGCTCTCATCTTTTATCTGATCTGCTTAACCTTCTCAGTCGTCTATTGGAGAAGTTCTGACCCAATCAACAAACTCTCCCCATCTTGATACCAACACAATGATGTCCTACACTTTCGACCATACAAAGCTTCATACGGTGCCATCCCAATGCTCGCATGAAAACTATTGTTGTATGTGAATTCGATCAATGGCAGAAGATCATCCCAGCTTCCTCTGTTGTCTAATACATAAGCACATAGTAGATCCTCTAACGACTGAATAGTTCTCTCCATTTGCCCGTCAGTTTGTGGATGATACGCCGAACTCAATCTCAACTTGGTTCCTAATGCCTCATGAAGAGCTCCCCAAAAGTGCGAAGTAAACTTTGGATCACGATCAGACACAATATTCGTCGGAACTCCGTGTAGTCTCACAATCTCGGCCACATAAATCTCAGCCAACTTTTCCACGTTGTAAGTAGTTCTCACTGGTAGAAAATGCGCTGACTTAGTCAAACGGTCCACGATTACCCAAATCGAATCGTGTCGCTTCTGTGTTCTTGGCAATGCCACCACAAAATCCATGGAGATGCTATCCCATTTCCATTCTGGTATGTCTAAACTCTGTAACATACCGGCATGTCTCTGATGCTCTACCTTAGCCTTCTGACAAGTCAAACATGCAGCTACATACTCGGCCACTTGTTTCTTCATTCCCGGCCACCAGAAGTTCAATTTCAAGTCTTGATACATCTTTGTCATTCCAGGATGAATGCTCCACTTTCTCTTGTGTCCTTCATCCATGATCAGCCTTCTCAATTCTGGGTTGTTGGGTACACAAACTATGTCCTTGCATCGTAGGATGTTGTCAGTTCCTATCTTGAACTCCAGGTCTTTCCCTTGAATCACTAAGTTCCTCTTCTCTAGCAGAAACACATCATGCAATTGTCGCTTTCTAATCTCTTCCATCAGTCCACTGGCGATTCTGATCATACCGAACTTCAACATTCTCTCAGACGGTGTCACACCCAAACTCATATCTCGAAATTGTTCCAGCAACTCCAGCTCTTTAACCATCATTGACGAGACATGCATCTTCCTACTCAAAGCATCAGCAACTACATTTGCCTTCCCAGGGTGATATTGCAGCGTAAACTCGTATTCCTTGATAAACTCCATCCACCTTCGTTGTCTCATGTTCAGCTCCTTCTGATCGAACAAGTATTTAAGACTCTTGTGATCGCTAAATATCGTGAAAGTACAACCATAGAGGTAATGCCTCCAGATTTTGAGCGAAAACACAATGGCAGCTAACTCCAAATCGTGAGTCGGGTAGTTCTTCTCGTGAGTCTTCAACTGTCTCGAAGCATAAGCCACCACTTTCCGATGTTGCATCAGTACACATCCCAAGCCTTGATGTGAAGCATCTCAGTAGACCTCATAAGGTTCCTCTGGTTGTGGTAAAAGAAGCACAGGTGACGTCGTCAAACGTTCCTTCAGAGTCTGAAAACTGGATTCACACGCTTCAGTCCATGCAAAAGGTTGATCCTTCCTCGTAAGTTGAGTCAAAGGTCCAACAATCTTGGCAAATCCCTCAATGAAGCGTCTATAATATCCAGCTAAGCCCACGAAACTTCTGATTTCTGTCACTGTCTTAGGTTGTTCCCAAGCCAAAACAGTCTCCACTTTCGCTGGATCCACAACTATACCTTCCCTTGAGATAACATGGCCTAAGAAGTTGACTTCCTCAAGCCAGAATTCACACTTGGAAGGGTTCGCGTACAGCTTTTTCTCTCGCAACACTTGTAAAACTTGACGCAAATGTTCTTCATGTTCCTTGGCGTCCTTCGAATAGATCAGAATGTCGTCAATAAACACCACTACAAACCGATCCAAGAACTCATGAAATATGCGGTTCATGTAGTCCATGAAAACAGCAGGTGCATTCGTCACCCCAAACGGCATCACTAGGTACTCGTAGTGTCCGTAGCGAGTTCTGAAAGCAGTCTTCTGTATATCCTCAGTCTTCACACTGATTTGATGATAGTCTGACTTCAAGTCTATCTTGGAGAATACAGCAGCTCCTCGTAGTTGATCCATCAAATCATCTATCCTCGGTAACGGGTATCTGTTCTTTGATTGTCACCTTGTTGAGTTGTTGATAGTCCACACACAATCTAGACTTTCCGTCTTTCTTCTTGACTAAAAGCACTGACGCTCCCCACGGTGAGACACTTGGTCGAATAAATCCTTTTGCCGAAAGATCCTCTAACTGAGACTTCAACTCTACTAGCTCTGAAGGTGCCATACGGTAAGGTGAGATCGAGATCGGTCCGGTTCCGGGTACAATGTCGATCACGAACTCTACGTCGCGTACTGGCGGTAATCCAGGTACGTCTCCAGGAAATACATCAGCGAAGCCTCGAACCACTGGAATGCCATGAACATCCGAGTCCTTCCTTCCCTCCAGAATTAGCAATGAAGAGTACTTCTGAGTGCCCTCGCTCAACGATGCACTAATGTGGTTAGTAGAAAGGTACTCGAAAAGATCCGAGTCGGGGAACACCACTTTTTTTCGACTACAGTCCAACAGACAATGGTAGTGGGATAACCAATCCATCCCTAAGATTACATCTAGGTTTTTAAGGGGTAAGCATACTAGATTGGCATGAAAGGTTTTATCTCTATATACTACTGAACAGTGCATGCATGCGGCATTCGCAAGGAGTGGATGGCTTGATCAGAGGGGAATGTGAAATCGACGGTAACCTTCTAACTGTACTCTTTGATTCTGGTGCAATTCATTCTTTTGTCTCTAAGGATTGCGTATCAAGAATGAATCTGCCTATTACTGCTTTGAGTTTTGATCTTATGGTAACCAGGGGTTCCACACGGTAGCCGCGCGGTGGAGTAAACGGAAAACGGCGAGAGGCATATGGAACAACAGGCTCCCTCTTCGGCTCCACGAGCCTCGAGGACGACGCAACGTCGGTAGGATCGACAGCAGTAGCAGGAAGTTGCGCGACAGGTGCATCAACATCAGCCTCGATCTCGGATGGGTCCTCCTCATCGGATGAAGATGAAGGTGGTGCAGGTGGTCCTCGACCAGTGCCTGGTCCACAGCAAACTGAAGGCGGCAAGTTGAAGCTCAACTCCATGCGTCGTAGAACTCCCCTCGTCAGACGTCCACGCTCGTCAGTACGGTCCTCCATGACCCTTCCCCGGTACGTCGCCCGATGATCCACAGCATCGATCACCCAAGCGGTGGGGGCATGTCGGTCAACCAACTCAAACCTGATCCCCCCCGAGGGAGAGACCATCGAAAACCAGTCCGCCATCGACATCTGGCAGTAGGCCGACCGCCCAAACACAAACATGAAACCAAAGCCAAGGCGCTAGGGTCAACTCACGGAATAAAGTTAGTATACATACAACATGTGATTGGGGTATAGATATATATGTTTATGTATATATATATATATAAAAATAATCCTAGCATATTATCGGCTCTAACAATGCTTCGACAATTCAGATAACATACAATTCCAGTCAGGGTGAATGTATGCGTGAAATGCAATTCAATATGATCCGGATAATTCAATTGGGAAGGGCACCACGAGTCTGCCCGACACAGGCCTAGTGTCAACAACTCTGCTCGGGTTTCGCTTACAAACCCATGCATAGTCAGATCAGTCCCAACCACCCTAGGTCGTACCACTCTGCCCGCTATGCCAAAGATACATCCATATGTTCTTCGATGAAGGTCGTCCCAACCTTCGTGAAGCCGTCCCAACTTCACCGAGGCCCAATCTTTCGATCGTACAAACCTCGAATGTATGCATGATGCAATATGGTTAGCCAAACATCGAATCATCCTCACAACGCAAGTGTTTAGCTTAATTCTCAAATTCAAACCCAAGAGGTTAATGCCTACCCTACGACATAACTCCAACAACAAGCGTACCCAAGTACTCGGTGACTTTCACTCGTCACCGTGGCTCACCCCCGTGATGTCCACCAATTCTCCAGAACCCACGACAAAGTCGACTTTTCCCCGTCTTTTGCAATCATTTTCCCTTTTAGATTCCCTATGGTTTATTCGTTAATAAAAACGTTTCGAATTGAATTAGTCAAGTTATGAGTTTAATCCTCGAAGTCTAAGTTTCCTAAAGTCTCTAGTTTCCAAGATTCTATTCTTTCTAAGTTTGCCAAAAACCCACCAAACGTAAATCCCGGGGAAAGTCTAAGTATACGAACGATGGCTAAGTCTCAAACCCCGTGTCTGGACTTGCCTGGGGTTGTTCATTCAACCAGAAAGATCAAAAGGAATCAATTCAGTGATTCTTCACTCCGAAAACGCGTCAAAGCGCACAGTTTAATACAACCTTAATCTCATAAGTTATGAAAACAACATAACAATAAATCATCATCATCATAACCAATATCAAAATCATACATAAGTCAAATTTATCGACGCCTATCATGCAATCTTAGCTAATATGTAAGTTGCCCTAACCTCGAATTGTTCCAGCCTCGCGGTATAGGTTCTCCTCACAAAGTTGCTCCGTAGAACCCAAAGTTCCTTCAACTGAACCTCGGAGAAAACAAAGCAGAAATCCATACAAAATCGATTAGCTCGATCACACACAACTAATTAACGATAGACAAAGCATTTAAAGCTCCAGAGTACAACAATCGAGCACGAGAGGACGAGTTATCGCAAAAACGAAAACCTCCCCCCCTAAACATGCTCTCGGCCTTAAAGGAGAAAAGGGTTCCGGCGCTTTTTCTTCGATCTAAATTAATTCCTAGGTAGTTTTAGGGTAAAACTAGGGTAAAGAAATGTTGGGATTGGCTCATTATCTTATCAGTTATTTGAATTTGATTTAAGGAGATTGTGATATTGGGTTAGAGGGATTCTATCTTATGGGTTTAGATAAGACTCTATCTTATCTTATGGGTTAAGATAAGACTCTATCTTATCTAATGGGTTTAGATAAGATTTTTATATTATCTTATCTTGTAATACTAAAGTTAGTAGTGTCCTATAAATAGATAAGACCTCTAACAATAAAACTGTGCTAGGTGCTAGTGTGCGCCAGGTGTGTGCGGAGTGCGCCGCAATTGGGCGGTGCGCAAGTGCGCCGCAATTCAGCGGTGTGCGTGGGTACACAGCAATTGGGCAGTTGAGAGAAACTTCTATTGCAGATGTGTGAGACAATTAGGCAGTTGAGAGAAATTGTTATTGTAAACACAATTGATTATTGAGAATGAATAAAGAGAGCTATAGCTACTCTATAGCCGCAGAGGTAGGCATAATTGGCCGAACTGCGTGAACAAAGATTCTATGTGGTTTATTCGTGCTTTCTCGCTCTATCGTACTGTCTGAATCAAATTGCCTTTTCCCTTCCCAACAAGAAACTGTCGGAAAAATTTTAGAACGACCGGGTCAAAATACGACTAGCTAGGGGCATTTTGGTCCAAAATTAAAGCTCAAAAACTCAAAGTCAAAACTTCGGAAAACAAATTTGATGGGAACGTTCACAACGACATTTGTAGCAACTAATCCTAAAGGCACTAAGTCGGATTATGACTTTTCGACATTAAAGTTTCAATATGTGCGCAAAAAGGGTTTTTACACAGTTTTTCAGATCTTTGACAACTCGATCGAAATCGGCGAACAACGGCGAGTGTTCTAGTTTGTGGGGCAAGCATGGAAGATATATCAACAGAAAAATCGGGAAAATCGGACAGTTTTAGGAATAGCTCGAAACTTTGAGCACAGAAATAGCTAAAGAAACGCGACAAAAAGGATGATCAGAGGTAAGAATCAAACAAGTTACCTCGATGCCGTGAAATAGAGACAAACTGCTCGAAGATCGGTCAAGAAACGACGAAGTTCTTCTCCTCTCCTTTCTCCTCCTTGCTCGCGGCCTCAAAATGGGAATGGGTGAGATATTTTGATTTTTTTACTATTTATAGGAAAGTGAAATCGCGGGAAAATGAATATTTCGCGATTCCGATTTTTGCAGCACGTTCATCGGTGAATTCTAAGCTAGATTCTGGCGACAGAATTCCAGAACTCAAAACAGATTTCTTGAATTTGGGAAAAACGATCCAAAAGCGGTGTAAATTAATTTGCCCCGAAAAACTACTTTTTGCTGTGAAGGTCGGACGACAAAACTTCGTTCTGAAGAAAGATTGGAAACGTCGAAAGAAATATGGCAACTCGGATGGAAACTTCGTTAAAAGCTCCGAATAGAAAAAGTCTTCATTCAGTGATTGAATTTAGGGTTTTTAAAGCAAAGAAATTAGCGTCGTTGGACTTCCGAGAAGTGAATCCTATCGTGCGTACAGTCCAAGGTTCCGAAATGAAACACTGGTCGAAGGAAAAATAAAGAGAACTTCTTATTTATCCAAGGATTTGAAATTTCTCTTAAACATTGCTTTAAGAGCGGAATTAGCCTATTCTGGACACTCTCGCCATAAGGCGGGTGTGCAGACGACTCGCACTAACTCCTAAAACGACTATGGTACTATCCTCAAGCAATTCCTGAACTTTCTTCTTCATTGAACTTTCCCAAACTGTAAACTCATGTCACGCTTACACTGATTCTACGCGTGAGTCGGAAATTAACCTTTAAATCCAGTTTTGCAAATTCGGGTCTTACATTATGCGTATTAGTTTGAAAAAAAAAAGTGTATTTACAAAGATTATTTTTTTATAAAAGAAAATGAATTTATCAATTAACTTTATTGATATTTGACTAACTTTTAATGATATTTGACTAACTTTAATTTTTTAAAGAATTATGAATTGAAGTTAATTTTTAGGCTTATTAGCACTTTTGGTCCCCCACGTTTTACAATTGTGCAAAAGGGGTCCCTTAACTTTAAAAATAGCATTTTGCTACCCCGACGTTCGGTTCCGTTAACAATTTTGGTCCCCCACTAGTTTTCCATCCAAAAACTAACGATTTTTGCTGATGTGGAAATTTTTTAAATGAGGTGGCCACCAATTATTAGAGAGAGTGGTAATTAGGAGGGATGTACCAAATCAGATTATTAATTATTTAAAAATAAAAATATTAATTTCCAATCCCTACCCTTCATCTTATCTTCACCGTAATCAACTTCATCTTCAACCTCAGCCATCATTCTTCATCTTCCAACCACAACCTAAACCCAGATTTTTCAAAACTCATCTAAAAACGACAATAGAAACCAAAATTTGAGAACAAAAAATAGAAACAAAGCTCTCTCTGTCCATAGATCTGAGTTTTGTGTGGTTGAAAGAGGTGGTGGTTGTGATTGATTTGGGAGGCGGCGGTGGCAGACTTGGGGTTGAGGAAGAGAGACGGTCGCTGTTGTAGTTGATTTGGGAGGTGGCGGTGGTTTTGGTTGAAGAAGGACGTGAGTGAGGTGGTTTTGTTGTCCCTAACATGTTGAAGATGATTTGGGGGCGAAAATTGGTTTCATTACAGATCTGGGTTTGGGTTCCTAGGCTAGATGGGTTTGAAGAGGAAAGGGGTTGGGTTCTTAGGTTTCGTTACAGCGAAGTTTGGCCGCGTTCGAGTTCCATTGCTGTTGTGGAGATCGAGTTTCGCACCCCCATCGCCTCTTTCTCATGCATCCTTCCTTTTCTTTACTTCTCTCTCGCGTCTGATGGAGGTTGGGGTTCCTTCTATTCATTCTCCAAATTTGATTCGTGATATAACAATTTAGCCATTGGTGGAATCTGGAACTGTTTTGAGGTTGTCTGGGCCTAATTTTTGTTTTTTATGTCGTTGGGATTAAGCCATTGTATAAGGCTTTAATCTATTTTATCAATTCTTATTTTTTGGTGGAATCTGGAATTGTTTGTTTATCCTCGTTGTGTAGTTATTTTGCAGGATGTTAGTGTTTGAAATTTAGAATTCATGTACTAAGTGAATACTATGTTAATGGGTTGAAGCACCCCATTTGTTTTATTATGGAATTTCTCATGCTAAAAGATGATGAAGATTATTTCTTATTATTATTATTAGCATTGAAGATGATGATGATGAATAAGGGGTTGAAGATGATAATAATAATAAGATGTTGCAGTTCATGTACCTCTCTCTCCTAATTACCATTATCTCTCATAATTGGTGGCCACCTCATTTAAAAAAATTCCACGTCAGCAAAAACCGTTAGTTTTTGGATGGAAAACGGGTGAGGGGCCAAAACTGTTAACGGAACCTAACGTCGGGGTAGCAAAATGCTATTTTTAAAGTTAAGGGGCCCTTTTTGCACAATTTTAAAACGTGGGGGACCAAAAGTGCTAATAAGCCTAATTTTTAATAGTATTTAATGTTATTTAGTAATTGACTAAAATATATCTTAATCAAATATAATTATTAATGTTGTTCAAAATTTGCTATAAATAATGACATTGATTTAATACAATGATAATTGATTAATGAACATTTAATACGTGTCGTATTTTAATCTAAATAAGTAATTAAAATTTAGCAATTTTAAAATGAATTAAAAAACATTAAATAAGTGCAGAAATCAAGAAAATTTAAAAAGAAAATAAAACAGGATATAGTAGTTATTGTTTTTACCATTAACTAATTATGAATTTATTTTAGAACGGTTAAAAACATTTTTTCTTTTGATTTATAAAAGGAAATGATTTCAACAGTTAATAATATTGATATATGACTAACATTAATTTTGGAAATAATGACTAAAACACCGAATAAAAACGTTTTTTTTTTTAGAGCAAAATATTATATTAATAGTAAAGATAAAAACATGAGAACAATCCTCTCATGTAGATTGGATGACAGAAAGTATAATCGAGAAAAAACAATCAACCCTCTCACAGGCAAACAAAGCAAAAAGCTTTGCCAGCCTACGGACTATTTTGGCGAGGTAGCTTGTGAAGAGCCTCATTAAAACCCCCTAGGGAAAACCCAGTGGGAAAAAACCACAAGAGATTCATAAAAGGAAATGAATTCGCAATTAGTTTTATTGATATTTGACTAATTAACTTTAATTTTGTAAATAAGCATTAAATTAATTTGTTTTTTTAAAAAGTTTCGAATACAACATTTATTGTCTATATAGTATTTATTGTTTTTAATTATTTGACCAAAATTTTTCATGAGGAAATACAATTATTAATGTTGTCAATAATTTTCTATAAATAATGACATTAATTTAATACACCGATAATTAATAATCAACATTTAATACGTGACGTATTTTGGACTAAATAAGTAATTAATTAGTCGCAATTTTTTAGTTTTTTTATAAGGAAATTAGTGGAAATAGATATTGTTTTTTAGAACAATCCTCATGTAGATTAATTTACAAACAAAAGAAGGACTCAAAAATAATCAGTACAACTCAAAGTCCTAAAAAAATCTTGGTATAAATAAGTAATTAATTAATTTAAAAGGTTTTTTTTTTTTAATTCCAATATAGCATTTATTGTATACAACATTTAATGTCTTTTATGAATTGACTACTAATTAATGTAATTGACTACTATTTTTTTAGTATTTAAAGATTCTTGAAATGGATATAGTATTTATTTTAAAAACGGTATTTTTTAAAAAGGTAATGAATGTAGTAGTTAATATCGTTTAATATTTGACTACAAATTAACGTATTTTAATACAATTAGTGAGGTTGATAAAAAACGTGTTTTTGTGAGGAAAGGAATATAGTATTTAATGAATTTTTATCATTAATTAAAATTTAATGTAATTAAAAATATTAGATATATGTATTAAAAAGCTTTAAATTTATTTTTTAAAAAGTTTATTTTTTAAAATAAAAGTAACGAAAAATGTGTTTATTGTATTTTTTATTTGACTAAAATTAAGTGTATTAAATATTCATTATATAGGTGTATTCAAAACAGTTTTGTTATAAAAGGAAATGATTATAGCAGTTTTGGTATTTGACTAACGTTTTTTTAAAAATAAATTTCAAAAAAAATTCTGTTATGAATTACGAAACCAGTGAATGAGTAATTAAATATGTGTATTCAAATATATAATTTAGATAGTTTAAAAAAAAAATATAGATGACGTCTGTTTATATTACTGAAAAAAATAAACTTAATACAACAAAGGAATAAGTAATTGCATATAACAATCAATCTTGTACTTTATTATTCAAATGAATTTTATTGATAAATAAATTAAATCATTAGAACAATATTTGTAAGGCCCAAGTTTTTCAACTTATGCTAAGTGAATAAACTTTCTTATTCACGATTAGGGTTGATGTAATGTGAAGGGAAACCTGAACAAAAGTTCATTAAATGAAATATATTTATGAAGGAGAAAGTTCAGGAAAAGTTCAAGGATTGCATTATGATCGATAAAAGTTATAGCACGATCGTTATACGTTTAAACCTAGGTCAGAAACCCTAGTAAATAGCTAGTTTTCATGAAAAGTCACTATGGAAGTTAATTCCAAAAATCTTCAGAGAAATGTTAGAACTTCTCTTTTTCCATATATAACAATCGTTTCGAGGCGAAACTTTAGGATCTACGAACGTCCGATTCCAATCATCGGAAGTTTGCCGAAACCGAATCCCTGGTATTTCAAAACCCTAGAATCACCCGACTATGAGGGCTATTTCTATTCAGAGCTTCAAATGAAGATTCTACACGCGTACACCCATTTCTCTTGATGATTTCAATCTTTCTTCAGAAGGAAGTTTTCTATTCCGACATCCGATGCAAAAAGCAACTTATCGGGTAAAATAGTTTTATACCGATTATGCATTAGTCGCTAAAAATACAAGGAGACCTCTTTATAGTTTTGGAATTCTTTTGCCAAAACATATCTATTAATTCATGGAGAGTGAAGCCGGAAAAATCAGATTCGCGAAACTTTCATTTTACCGCGTTTTGCCAACCTCTATATATAGCCAAGAAAGGAAGAAAAATCACAAAAAAACTACCCATTTTCCCCACCCAAACCCGCGGCCAAGAGAAGAAGAAGGAGGAAGAGTTTTTCTTCATTACTTGCTTGATCGTCGATCAATCAGTTGCTGCTTCAAGGTTTCGAGGTATAGTCGCTAATCCCTACCTCTGATCGCTTTTTCCATAGCTTTTCTGTAGACTTTTCTGAGCTGATAGTTTTGAGGTTTTTGCAAAACTATCCTGAATATTTCATTTCTGATTCTAAACCTCTTCCTTATGTGCCCAAGATCACTTCTGCCGGATTAGATTTTCCGTTATGCCGTCGGATTTCCGCCGGAATCAATTTAAGCCTAAAATACCCATTTTTGGAGTTTTTGGAGTAAAGCTTCAACCTTTAGGCTGAAAACTATCGCCTTAGCTTAATGCTAGTAGGATTAGTTGTCATAAACGTCATTAGTAACGTCCCTGTCAAATTTGGTTTTTTTTGGGATTTCAGTTTTGAAATTTCTAAGTTAAAAATCATGACCAAAATACCCCTGCGACAGTTTTTGATCCGATAATTTTTCCGAGTTCAGAATAACCTTAGTTACGGCTAATGATAGCATAGGAACCAAGTTTGATCGAAGAAAAACCGAGTCCCCTAATTACCAAAAGTGGCCGAACCTATTAAGGGGGAGGAGGAAAATTTCCTTTTCCGAAAACTTGTCCTTTCGCGCTAGATTATCGTACCTCGGAGTATGTACTACTTCGGGTAACCTTAGTGATGTATTGATAGCTTAGTTTCCGATAGATTCTGATAGTATTTCTGTGGTTTTGCTCTAAAGGTGATTTTGAGGAATTTCCAGCGGAGCAAGGCTTGATTGTGAAGGAGCTTTAGGAGATAACTCTGGAGAACCTACAGGTGAGGGCTTCTCACTGAATCTCTAGTTAATGCTTAGGGTCGATGCTTTCGACATTGTTTACTGTTTATGCACTGGATTGTGTGTGATTGGAAAATGTTTTCTGAGGCTTCGGCTGACAATGTAGATGATTCATCTACTGAATGTTTTTGAGATTGACTTACATGCTATGTGCTATGTGGGTAATCTAGGATGTGTGGTGCATGCTTTATATGCTAAGTGCTAAGTGTTTATGATGAGATTTATTGATATATGACATGTTGTGGATTGTGATGATTTAAATATGCTTTGCACTGGAAACTGAGATTCTGAATGGTGAGCATAGCGGGCAGGTCATGCCGATTTTATTTTGAGAGTTTTGAGAAAGCTTGATAGGACGAATGAGATTCGGGCCTTGTTATGATGTTTATGGATCGAGACATTCTCTGGAGTCATTTGGGGATTTGGAGATCCCGAGAACTTATAGGATTTGCGATAAGACTAAAAAGGATATTATTTTGAAAGAAAATTCATAAGACATTAAACAACCTCTAAATCTTTAAATAAAGATAATAAACTCGAAAGAAAGCTTCGGATGCAAATCTTAGTTTTTGGAAAACGAGAAGTGTCGTCGGATCCCAGTGTTGAGAAAGTTGAGAGGCTTGAGTATGTAGATGTTGTTGTGCTGTTGGAGCAGCTGTCGTTATTGTGCTGTTGGAGCAGCTGTTGTTGTTGTGCTGTTGGAGCAGCTATGTTGTTGGGCTATCCTGGGGATAAGTCCGGGAAACCGTTAGTTTCCGAGAGTATGATACTCTGTGCTCGTTGAGCAGTTGCGACCATCGGATTGAGATGAGTCGGATGATTTGGAGATCATCGTGGGTTATGTGTTGTTGTGAAGATGTGTCTTTTGTCGCAGAATCGACTTTACCTTAGGGTAAGCTTTTAGAGACATTAATCTAGCTAGAACACGTGGCGACGTGTCGAGTGAGGTCGGAGACGTTGTTTGGCTAATCACTGCATTGCATGCACTCATTAAGTGGTTTAAACACGGCGAGATACCGGACCACGGCGGATTCCAAAATTGGTTATAAGACCAGGATTTCCGCGTAAGAGCGCTGCTAGGTGACTCTTAGTAGCAGACCGAATGGCAGGCCTTCGGGTTTTATGCTGATCTGACTACCGCTGTCGTTGGAGTAAGAGGCACGCGGGCCGAAATGGTCCCACCGTGGCTGGTGCTAGGGCTGATCCGTTGATGTCCATCCGTTCCGGAATGCATATTGGTTGACTGGGTTAACCTGCATGGCATATCATGCAACATGCATACTAATTTAGTTGTCGAATGTGATTGTTATTTGTTAATCCTATTTGGAACATGCTATCTGCTATTATTGCGTTTATGTTACTGTGGAACATGCAACCCTAGGAATGATATATCTAGCTATAAGCCTAAGTGGCTATCTATTACTTGTACCTATTGGGTTTATTATCTACATAGTTCTTTAGAGTTGACCCTCGCGTCTTCTGTGTGTGTTTTGGCGGACAACGCCTTTTGTCAGATGTCCATTGCGGATTGGTTCACAATGGTCCACCCTTCGGGGGGGATCAGATATGAGATGATAGACCAGGATGACCCCGGTTAGTGGGTGGTAGACCCCGCTAGCCACCGTGCGACTTATTCCGGGAGGATCATGGAGGATAGGGTTGATAGGGAAGGACTCTTGGTAGAGGGAGTATTGAGGAGGTGCTCTGTCAGCTTCAACTTGCCACCGGGCGTTCACTATGGACCAGGACTTGGAGGACCACCACCACCACCGTTGTCTTCAGACGAGGAGGATCCCTCAGAGGAGGAGCCAGTGAGAGTGCCTTCGGCAGAGTCTAGTGCACCCAGCGTTGCGGTCATTGATGATCAGGATTCGGGCCCTAAGCCCGTGAGTCCAGCATCGGAGCGCACTGCGGTTGCGAGGGGAGGACGTATAGGGTTGGTAGACTTAGTTGTTCTTGATTCTGATTCAGACGACGATCATGCTAGCACATAGTTTTGACTGTTGGTATGAGCTCCTCGAGTTAGGATTAGTGTAGGAGTAGAGTTTTAGCTCTGACAGTGTTGCTTCATTTGCTTCTTTGGGGGACAGGGTAGTTCCGCCTATAGCTTTTTTTGTGGTTTCCTTATGGGAATCACAGAGAGTTGGTTGGACTTAGGAGGTCTTATTTTCAGGCCATTGGGTCAGCTCATTCTCAGTTTTGAGGGATAGTGTTGCGGACACTTCACCTTTATATTTGGTTTGTACATATTGCCTACGGGCGTTACACTTTTCTTTCCGTCACTGGAGGTTACTCGTGACGAGGTTGCCATTTACAGCGGGGGCTGTTATATATATATATTGTATATTAGTTTTATTGCTTTTCGCTTTTGGGTTTTATTTAATTCAGTCTTGTCTTAGTTATTATCAAAAAAAAAAAAATATTCACGTTTTTCCTCATTAAGTTTATTTTTGTTACTAAAGTGACGCCACCGAAATCGGGGTGTTACAATATTCTCATGTAGATTGAGAAAAAAAAAATAACGAAAAGATACCCAAGACAAAACAACAACTGATTAAATTTTGAAATGAATAACAACTGATTAAATATTTCCATATATAACCTTAACTTCAATAATTCTATTTGCTATTTTTTCAAACCTAAAACAAACTATGTCACCGACTTTAATTTCCATAAACAACGTTGATTCATATCCATGAAATTGTTATTTTCAGCATCTATAGGTCCAATGACACCATAATCGCGTAAAAAAAATAAAGAAAGCATGAATATATGAAGATGTAGTTCGAAACCGTTTGAAACCATTTGAAAATATTCAACGGAATTCAAAATTCAATAGTTATCGAATAAAATCCAGATCTAACTGGTTAATTGAATGGAATATGGGGATGAATACCGAGAATCAATGGTTGAAGACCAAGAAAGGTTGAGAGTTGTGCAAATAAGATGATGGAGATAGATTCAAATTATGGAGAGATGAATGAACAATAAGAGTCTTATATAAGTTTTTTAATAGAGAGGAGTGTAGGTTAAGAAGTAGAGTGTACATTAAGAGGAAAGAAGAAATGAATGCCATGTAGGATTTTTAATGAATTTAGCCAATCATGAGGTGCCACGTAGGCGATTATTGGACCTAGAAGAACCCCTGAATGTATATATTATGGATGGATTAAATTATAAAAAAAGGAAATTGTTTTAGTCAATTTTTAATAATTAATTGTCTATATGAACTTTTTGGATTGATTGCAGTAATAAATGGACATATTTAAGGTGTTAAAACTAATTTGTAATGACTAATTTAAAAAAATAAATGAATGTAATGTTGGCACTAATTTTTCTATTATAAAGCTAAGATTTAAAAGCCATTAAAACTAATTAAAAATATTTAAAAAATATAATAATTAATGGTATAATTAATTGATATTTTGACTGAGTATTGATTTGTAATAAATTTATAAGATTTCAACTCAATTTAATGTCTTTTTAAAATCAGATTTTTATCCAATAAAAAATTATGGAATAAAAAAGTAATTAATTTTAAAATAACATGGTATAATAGCTTGGTATAATAATAATATCTTCATTAATTTTATTATAAATAAGGAAATGAATTGTATACAATTATATTTGATTAAATAGTAATATTGTCGTGTTCTATTTTACTATAAATAAGTCAAGAATTAAAAAAAATTAATTTTGCCATAAATAAATTCAGAATTTAAAACAATTAATATTTAATATATGTTTTGACAAAATCAAAAATTTAAAATTAGAACTACTAACCAATGTCGTCATTAATTTTACTGTAAATAATGAAATGAATTAAATACAATTAAAATTGATTAAATAGCAATAATGTCGTGTTCTATTTTACTATAAATAAGTCAAGAATTAAAATCAATTAATTTTACTGTAAATAAATTCAGAATTAAAAGTGATTAATATTTCATAAATGCTTTGAATAAATCAAAAAATTAAAATTTGAATCACTAACCAATGTCGTCATTAATTTTGCTATAAATATGGCAATGAATTGAATACAATTAAATGAGATTAAATAGCAATTATTTCATGTTTTATTTTGTTATAAATTAGTCAGAAATTAAAAACAATTAATTTTTCCATAAATAAATTCAGAATAAAAAGAAATTAATATTTAATTATGGCTTTGACAAAATCAAAATTTAAAATTTGAATCATTAACCAATGTCGTCATTTATTTTGTTACAAATAAGGAAATAAATAGAATACAATTAAAATGAATTAAATAGCAATAATGTCTTATTCTATTTTGCTATAAATTAGTCAAGAATTAAAAGCAATAATGTCGTGTTCTGTTTTGCTATTAATAAGTCAAGAATTAAAATCAATTAATTTTACCTTAAATAAATTCAGAATTAAAAGAAATTAATATTTAATAAATCTTTTGACCAAATAAAAAATTTAACATTTGAATCACTAACCATTATCATCATTAATTTTGATATATATATGACAATGAATTGAATACAAATAAATGATATTAAATAGCACTAATTTCGTGTTCTATTTTGATATAAATTAGTTAAGAATTAAAAACACATATTTTTTTTCCATAAATAAATCCAGAATAAAAAGCAATTAACATTTAATAAATGCCTTGACAAAATAAAAAATTAAAATTTGAATCATTAACCAATGTCGTCATTTACTTTGCTACAAATAAGGAAATAAATTGAATACAAATAAATGAGTTAAATAGCAATAATGTCTTGTTTTTAATTTTTAAAAGATACTAAAACTGATTAATTGATTTGGTCATCATTTCCTTTTTTTTATAAAAATAAAAACGGACAAGATCCTAATTTTTGCACTTAATCCACAAAAATTCAAAATTAGTCAAGCTTTTTAAAAGTACAATTAATTAATCACTTTAGTATCTTTTAATAATTCATAATTGATACAAATTTTTAAAATTGACCCAAAAAAGAGAATTAATAGGTGAGAAAGGAAAGAAATAGATAAAGGCAGGAAAAATAATTAAAAAGTGAGAACGGAACTAAATTTAATGACAAACGTACAAAAATAATGAAGTAATTGAGGGAAGAAGAAGAGGGGAAGAAGAAGATGAAGAGATGGGTTTGACGAAAACAAAAACACACAAAATACCATTACATGAATCAAGAAAAAAAAGCTAAAGTAGCATATATTTGAATGGACTTGTATGTACAATATTTTCATTCTCAGGGTTCTCTATCTACCAACTGTCTTGAATTTCCCTGCCATATTTTCTCCCCATTCCATTGATCCATAAATGAAAATTGAAGGAAAAAAGATGAAATATGAATATATAAGAAACAACAAAATATAGGGACGCGTTTACTATGGACCACTTTTTGGTGGTCTATAGTTGCACCACCCCCTTTTTGACATGCTATTGCAGGTTACCCGGTTTTTTAAAAAAAAAATACATATTTATTAATCACAATAATTAATTTGTAATAATTTTAATTAAGTTAATTAAAATCTAATTCCTCGTAATCTCTCCTCTCTCCTCTTCATCTTCTACCTTCTACCCAGCCTCTGTAACTAACCTCCCTCCCCCAACCTTCTCTCCGACCATTACACAACCATCTTCGTCGTGTGTGGTGGGTTTCTCAGACTAGGGGAATGGAGAACCGGATCTGAGTTGCAGAGAAAAAACTAGATCTTGTTCCCAGGAGCAGCAAAATCGATCATCCACCGCCCAACCAACACCCATCAAAGAAAAGCCTTCTTCGACCTCAAAACTGACCCCTCAACCGCGAGCTATGGTTGCATGCGGCGGTTCTTGGTTCTCAGATCTGAACCATACCCAGACCTTGCAATCTTGCATCAACCCATCAACCGAGAGAAGAAGAAGAAAACAGAGGTGTCGGTGATGAAGATGATCTTGGTGGGTGTGGGTTTTCTGCTCCCAGATCTACCCGCACTTCCAATCCACTTCAAAGCACTTCGACTCCAAACGCCGTCGCATCGAGGAGCTCGAGCGCGAGGTCGATGAAGGCATGGCGCTACACAAGACGCTGATGGAGCTCGTTCGATCCAAGGAGTTGTCACTGAGAGCCAGCGAGGAGAAGAGGAAATCCGCGATTGCGAAATTGGAACGCTGCGAGAGTGAAACAGCGTCGCTTTTGGGGAGAATTGATGAGTTGGAGGAGAGGCTGCGGAGGAAAACGCGAGAAGCTGAGGAACTGGAATTGAAGAGGGTGGAGTGCAAGTAAATTACAGGAATAGATTCAAGAGTATAGAAAAGAAAAGGTTGAAGCTTTGAGAGAGAGAGAAAGAGAGAAAAGAGGAGAAGATTAGGGTAATTAATTTACTTAAATATATTAAATATTTTAATTTAAAAAAAAGGAAAATAGAATAAAACCTGCTACCGGATCAAAAGGTGAGTGGTGCAACTTTACACCACCGAAAAGTGGTCCATATTAAATTTTTCCAAAATATAGAGGTGAGACTGGACATGACAAAGGACAAGAAAAAGTAATTGGTTTCGTATGTTATCGACAAGGTGGATATATACACGACAATAGACACAAAACCGCAATATTGTTTGGGATTGAAGACCGCAATATTATAGTTTGTACGACAGGAGAATAGATAGGGTGGGGGTGGGGCACTACCTGAAGACCTCCAATAGGAAAGAGAAAATTGAAAGTTTCAAACTTTGATGGACCACTTTACATTTGCATAATCATTAGAAAAAGATAACTGAGACGTTACTATTTGGGGCGTGTTCCCTTTGTCCATGTGTCCTCAAGATGTGCTAAAATGTAGGGAGAAAGATCCATATTGTAATGCTGTTTTTAGAATTATCACTTTATGCCTCAATCATGCTTTTGAAGGAAGAGATGTGTAAAAGATTAGATTAGATATGTACCACTGAAAATTGAATTTTGCCAAGGTTTCCTTTACTCAATCAGTGTCGTTCATGATCACATGACCTGAAAATGTGAATTTTTTTCGTTATAAAGCATGCAAATAATAAATAGCTACTTTGAAATTATTGCTTTTTAAATTGAATTGAGGGTATCCACCATCGATAATAATTGTAAGAATATGAGATAATTGGGTGAATATTATTGATGAATGTTACAGTATTTATACAATGTATGATTGACTAATACACAAATGCTAAACCTAATTACAGAGTAATTACAGGTAATCAAATATGGAATAATTAACATAGCGCAGTCGAAGCGGGAGGTTCACTGACGCCGAGACTGTACCGAAAATCATCAAAGAGAGCTCGAGGGAGACCTTTAGTGAAGATGCCTGCAATCTGGTGACGAGAAGGAACATGAAGGATGCGTGCCTAACCAATTGAGACCTTTTCTCGAACAAAGTGAATTTCTATCTCAATGTGTTTAGTGCGCTGATGTTGGACATGATTGCTTGATAAGTAGATGACACTTTATCACAATAAGTCAAAGTAGCCTGAGAAAGAGGAAAGTGAAGCTCCAAAAGCAGGTTGCGTAGCCAACATGATTTGGAAACCACATTAGCAACACCTCGGTACTCAACCTCAGCACTAGAACGGGAAAGCGTGGGTTGTCTCTTAAACGACCAAGAAAGGAGGTTGTCACCGAGGAACACATAGTAACCAGAAGTAGACCGACGAGTGTCGAGACATTCACCCAAATCTTCATCGGTGTATGAAATAAGCTTCTCGATAGGAGAAGGATAGAGATGCAAGTCCAACTGTAAGGTGCCCTGAACATAATGCAGGATGCGCTTCAGTGCAAGCATATGCTCTGTGTGGGGGGCATGCATGTGAAGACACACCTGCTGAACAACATAAGAGATGTCAGGACGGGTGAATGTGAGATACTGCAAAGCTCCAGCAAGACTCTCGATATAAAGTAGGATCATCACACGGAGTACCAGCAGAAGTACTGAGTTTTTGCTTGATATCAGCTGGAGTGGCAGAAGGATTGCATGATGCCATACCGGCCCGAACAATAATGTCACGTGCATATGTACTCTGATTGAGAAAAATTCCACCTGCATGTATGGTGACGACAATGCCCCGAAAATAGCTCAACAGTCTCAGGTCCTTCATAGCAAACTCTGAGGCAAGAAAGGCAATGATAGATTTGCGAAGGTCATGAGAGGAGTTGATGAGGATGATGTCATCGACATAAAGCAGGAGGTAAGCCATGTCAGAGCCTCGTCGTTGCCACTTCAAATTTTGAGCTTTCTCAAGACTTTATTATGAATTATGCATTCTTGGTACTTTGATTGTGGACTGGGCGAGACCCCAGGGTCCCTCGCCCAGGAGTGCCAGCTTAGGGCGACGAGCAGACCAGGGACTTGGGCCTCTTCCCAGAGGCCCAAATGGCCCATTAGTAAGGGATAGAGGTGCCAAGCCCAACTCCACATCTATAAAATAGGGGATGAATACCAATTGTAAATGACTCTTGGCTCATTTGAGAAATAACAAGATTGAAATTCAGTTACTTTCTCTCTTTAATGCGGTTACGCTCTCATTCTCTCTAGGAATCTCGCATCATGTTCTTTACACTCTAGGTACTATAACTCATCTCAATGTTCATGGATAGAACATTTGGCGCCGTCTGTGGGGATCGGTAGATTTCGATTCCCGGACTACGTGGATTGTGATTTGGCTGAGAGAAGTTCGATTTTCCGTGCAATTCTTTTTGGTTTCTTGATTTTCGGTTAAATTTTTGGTTCGCTAGTGACACTGGATGGAAGCGCAACATCGACGAAGTAAAAGAAGGATGAAACACACGCGTGATTCGCGCTGCGCGTATGGAAGGCGGCGCGGTGAGGTAGCAGAGTCCTCAGTCTCCTTGATGGAACCTTCAGGAGAAGGACCGCCATCATCTTAGCCGGTGGACGCTCGCAAGGATTGAAGGTGGCTGATTCGTGACGTCTATAGTCGCCTGAAGCAGCACGACACGGAGGACCGAAGGGCGAATACAACAGCGGAGCCTTGGACATTGCAAAGGAAAAGCTATTAGAAATCCTCGAGGGAGTGGAGGAATTCGTCTCCAAAAGGAAATTTGGCGTGCTTGGACATATCGTGCGAAGCAGAGAATCTCCGAGAACCGCGAGTGACGCGAATGAGCGGCAAACCGGGAGGTGAATGGTGCGCTTATCACCAGGCCATGGGCCACGTCACAGAGGAATGCCGCATGTTGCAGCGCGAGGTGAGAAAGCTGATAGCGGCAGGAGAACCTATTAGAACACAGGGCGGTAATGCTTTGATACCTAGAGGAGTAAACACGATCGCTGGAGGGTTTGGAGGAGGAGGAGTCACTAGTGCAGCTAGAAAGCGCCACGCCAAGGCGGTTAACGCAGTCACAGAGGTTCCTTTCGGCTTTTCACACCCAGACATTACCTTTTCATCCAATGACTTCTTTGGAGTAAAGCTGCATCTGGACGATCCGATTGTAATGCTCCTTCGCGTCAACCAACTCAATGTACAACGAGTACTTTTGGATCAGGGGAGTTCAGCGGACATCATTTACGGCGGAACGTTTGATCGGCTCGGTTTTAATGAGGGAGACCTCACTCCTTATGCAGGGACTCTGGTGGGATTTGCGGGCGAGGAAGTATGGGTGAGAGGCGTCCTTGACCTTGACACCACATTTGGCGAGCGAGAGAGCGCTAGGATGCTGAAGGTGAGATACTTAATCCTAGGAGCAGAGGGATCTTACAACATGATAATTGGCAGAAACACCTTAAACCCACTGTGCGCCGTGATCTCGACGGCACATTTGGCGGTTAAATATCCTTAGCCAAATGGACGAATTGGGAGAGGTGTTGTGGACCAGAAGACTGCAAGGGAGTCCTACTGCAACGCGGTAGATCGATACGGGAAAAGGAGCGCCTCGGTAGGACACCGAAGCAACGAGGTCGAGGCGCCGGAAGAAAACCTAGATCCAAGGGGCGAAGGGCGAGTTAACAGGCCCACACCAATCGAGGAAATCAAGGAACGGAAATTTGGCGAGAAAGTGCTCAAAATAAGGACCAGACTGACTGAGGTCCAAGAACAGAGATTATCAAAGCTGTTGGGCGAGAATTTGGATCTTTTTGCTTGGAGTCACAAGGACATGCCAGGAATAGACCCGGACTTCATTTGCCACAGGCTGGCGCTGAATCCAGGAATTAAACCAGTGACCCAGACACGCCGGCAAATGGACGATGAAAAGGAGAATGCAATCCATTAAGAGGTAAACAAATTACTGGCGACAGACTTTATCCGAGAAATTATGTATCCTAACTGGCTGGCGAATGTGGTGATGGTAAAGAAGGCGAATGGAAAATGGCGAATGTGTGTGGACTACACAGACCTGAACAAGGCATGTCCAAAAGATTCGTACCCATTACCAAGCATAGACAAGTTAGTAGATGGGGCGTCCGGTGTAACGCCCCGATTTCTCGAGGGTCACTTTAGTAACCTTTTTCCAAAAACGTGTGTAAATTTTAACCGAAATAAAAACCTTTTCGAAACATTTCTTACAAATAAAAAGTAGTAACTTGAGAAGTAGACTGAATAATTTATTTTATTAATAAAAGCTTTGGAAGCGTACAATGATTCTTCTTCTTCTGATGATGCAAGTCAGAAGTTGTGGTAGCATCTTTTGATGTTGTTGCTTCTGGTTTGACAAGGTCTGAGTCTTTGTTTCTTTCTGAAACGGTCATGCTCATCTCAGCTAGCTTTGACTTGTCAGAGTCAAGCTTATCATTAATTCAAACATGAATAGCGTTCAGAATATCAACAGAGGGGTTCTTATCAAAAACCAATGATTCCTTGACCAAATCTTACTCTACTGATGCCTCCCAGATCAACTTCACCTTCAGGTTCAAGTTTTGGATCTTGGTGAAGGTATGAAAAACGGTAGAAAGGGGGGGTTTGAATAACGTTTTCAGTATAAAACTTCCACCTTAAAGATTTTGACAAATCTTTCGAGAACTTAAGTGCTAAAGATAAGAGATAGAAAAGCACACAAGGATTTTATCCTGGTTCACTTGATAAATCACTCAAGCTACTCCAGTCCACCCGTTAAGGTGATTTCTTCCTTCTTAGAATGAAGGCAATCCACTAATCAGGTAAGAGTTACAACTGCACTTGAAACCTACAAGTGACTAACAATTACACTGACTTAGCTCACACTAAGATTCACTCTCTTAGTCTTCTCTAGGATCCGATCAACCTTGATCTCCTAAAGGAACTAAACAAACTGTTTATCAAGAATTGTTTACAAGAGATTTGCTTCTAAAAAGCTAATAGTAAACTCAATGAATTTCAGATGAAAGAAAACTTAGAAGATTTTGAATATGTCTTGCGTATGTGAATGCTTCTAGCCGTTTCTTTCAGTCTTCAGCCTCTTTATATACTCCAAGGATTAGGGTTGAGCGTTGCATGGGAAATGCTACCGTTGGAGGGAAGTTCTGGAAAATCCAGCTTCTGTTGTGTCTGAGACTGTTAGGTAGGTCGTCAGGATAGTACATATGCTTTTGTACTTGGATAGCGACGCGACCTTTAAACCTAGGAGACTTCTGATCAGGGGAATGCTTCATATTGGAACTTGTGAAGCCGGTTGATCAGAGTCAGAGGGAAAGCCCAGATCCTCTGACCATTGTTTCTTCTGATTCTGAACTCAGAGGGAAGAACATGGTCTTCAGAGTATCTTGCTTCTGGACATCAGAACTTCACTAATCAGCTTCTGGATCTTCAGAGTCTTCTACACCATCAGAACATCTGAGCCTTCAGTGTTTCTTGGTTATCAGACTTTCTGGATCTTCAGAACTTCTCGTGACTGAGTCCACATCAGAGTTTGTATAACTTCAGAACTTCTGAAGCTTTTCCACTGTTCATACTGAACATGGTGAATGCGAAAGCGTTGCTTGGGTCACTCTTTATACACAGTGCTTCTGATTTGTGTGAGATTGAGTTGAGGTCAGAGCCTGTAAATAGCACACTCAGAAAAACACGTTAGAGTACCACAATTGTTCATATCAAAAGGTTAACTTGTAATCATCAAAACATAGAGTTGTACTACTAGATCAAAACTTGATCTTACAATCTCCCCCTTTTTGATGATGACAAAACTAAGATTTTTGATGAACAATTCTTAAACATTAAACTGAATTCACTCAGAGTTTAGAGATATAGAATAAGACTTATCCTGATGTGAATAGTTTATCTTGCTCATTCTGAATTCAAGTCACTGCTTGATTCTGAGCTTAGCTCCCCCTGAATCTAATACTTGATGAAAACGTTAGTAAAGTCTAGATTCTGAGCTAAATGATATAAGAGTTCAGAGTGAAAAACTTATGACATAGATGAAAAACGAATAATCAGAGCGCATAAGTAATCAGAGTCACGGACGGGGTATCAGAGTCTTGAGTATCAGAGTCAACTTAGAATCACTTCAGAAGAAGTGAAATGTATTCCTTGTATTTGCCCAGTGACACATCTATGGTCATGAAGGTGGAACTCTTAAATTCTCCAAAAGAAAAATAAATCACACTAACACATCTTACACATCAAAAACTGGGTTTACTCCCCCTTTTTGTCATAAGCAAAAAGCTTGGGGTGTGAAAAACTTAGCTTGAAGTACAAGGTACTCCCCCTTAGAGAAGGTCTAAGTTTAAAGAAAAAGAAAACGATGCAAGAATCAGAGTTAGGCGAAATAAATAGAAGAGTTAATGTAAGAGAAGAACATTTACCACCGGTCAAGTGAGTAAAGAGAAGGGTCAGTTACCAAGAACATAACCTCGAGAAACTGTAGGAGCATTAACTTTCAGAGAGAAAGTGAAGCCTATATAAAGCGTTGGAGAGAAAGGTAAACTTCACACCTCGAACAATTTTCAGTAAAGAGAATGGCATCATACATCGTAGCACTAGAAGAGCTGAGGAAGAAGGCCTTTGAGGAGGACTTGTTCCTGAACATCAGGCATCCAGAGGGTGCAACGACCATCGCGGAGCTGACACGGACACTGCTGGAAGAGGACCTGCGTCCAGAGTTGAAGAGAGACCTGAGGGAATTTCTTGCCTTCGTGGAGGAGGTGCAAGAACTCAGCCGGCTTGAACTCAAGCTGCTGGAAGAGAAAGAAAGTTTGGAAGAGAAACTCAATACCGCAGAAGAGAGTCTGGAGAGGGATGAGCTTAAGGACAGGCTCAACAACATCCAGCATGTACTGGAGCGTCTGGAGAAGGATAGGTCAGAGCAGCGCCAGGAGTGCAGAAGAATGAGGAGAGATCCTCCATTCTAGACTATAGGAAAAATTGTATGATGTAAACAGAAAAATATTATGAATAAAAGGATTTTTACAAACATATGTGACAGAAATATATATATAGATATGCATATATAATCACAAACGAACAAAGTAGAATAAATAAATAAGAAGAAACAGAGTTTAACAAAAAATAAAACAAAGTTAAAGAAAAGGAAAAACGAAGAGATCCTAAAAACTAAGGTTTATCAGTGCGTCGCAGAAGTTCCATCATCATGTGCTTCATCTCAATCAGCATGGATTCATGAGTGTCAAGACGCTGTTCCATGATGTCGAGTCTGGATGAGCTTGACTGAGTAGAACTGGAAGGAACATTCTGAGCAGCTTGAGGATCTGGAATGGAAGCAGAAGCATCAGGAGTAAACACTACTGGTGCAAGTGCTTGGCATCTAAGAGCTTCAGCCTCAGCTTCAAGTCGCTCTGCCTCTAGTCTGGCTTGTTCAGCTTGAGCTGCTGCTAGACGTGCAGCTTCTTCTGCTTGAGCCTTCTTTCTCTTGGCTTCTTCAATAGCTTCAAGAAGCTTATTTCTCTGTTCTTGTTCATGAAGAGCCACCCTTCGAGCAAACCTTTGCTTTGCAGCCTCAATGCTCTGACTTCCCTCTACATGCAGGAGCTGCATCATAATTGGAACTTGAGCCACTAGCCAAGTGCCCAGAATGTTCCACTCATCAGCCACACGTTCAGCATTCTCACTGAGGTCAGTCTGACCGTGCACATTGCGTAGCATCATAGAAGCTTCATGATAGAATGTATTGATGCACTCAGAGAGAGATGTGGGTCGGAGGTGAGTGTAGGGAATTATGGAGAGGTTGGGTTCAGGAGAGGCTGGGTGATTGCTGCTGTGGGCTTCAGAGGCACCTTGTGGAGAACCAATGTTAAATGGTTGAGCATTGGGTTCAGAGGTTCCAAGGTGAGGTTCTGAAGTTTCAACCAGAGGATGGGGTGATCTAACCGAGGATTGGTTAGACACTGATTGTTCGGGTTCAGGTTCTGGTTGAATAGGCTCTTGTTGGTCTGGGGCAGGGTGAGCTTGTTGAGCCAAAGGGTCTGCCTCTTGTAAAGGATTGGCCAAGATAGGTTCATCTGGGTCAACTAGACGTTCAGGTCTAGGGCCAGGATATCTCCTAGGGCTTGGACAAGTGAGATAATACTCTTCTAGGGTAGACACCTTTTCTTTTCTGACCTCCATGAACTTTCTAATGGATTCAGAGTTATTGGAGGGAGAAGAATCAGCAACATTGGTTGGGAAGGATACGGGTGTATAGGCTGTGGAAGAGTCTGTATCCGTGGGTTTGAGAGCCAGACGTTCTGATGCTCTTGGGACAGAGTGATCAGAGGTTCTGGGCTCAGGTTCTGTGTGGGTAGGCTCTGGTTGTGCATGAATGATGGGTTCAGAAGATAAAGGGTTGTACTGAATGGTAATGGGAGAGGTAGGTTCTTCTAACCTAGAGGGTTGGTTCTGAAGCAAATTCCAGAGAGGTGCTTCAGTAGGGGAAGGTTGAAAGAAGGAAGATCTTGGGGAATGTGGTGGAGAGGTGGTTTGTGCAGCTGGTTGGGATTCAGGAATAGGAGTGAGGGGATTTGAGGAGTGTTTGAGCATGGCAGATATAGGGAGTGCATCAAATAAATTCAAATCATCATCAGAAGCAAGTGCAGGCTTACTTGAAGGTGCTGATGATCTAGTCACTCTGGCAGGAGGTTCAGTCCTTCTGACCACTTCAGCAGCTGGTTCCACCCGAGTAGGCTTCACCACGATTCTGACCTGCTTCTTCTTCTTCTTAGGAGGACCATCCTCATTATCACTATCATCACCATCATCAGGCTTTCTCTTCTTCTTTTTGACCAGAGGGACATCGGATTCCTCAGAAGATTCGTCCAGTATCATCTTCCTCTGAGCTTTCTTCTTGGGAGGAGAAGGAAACTCTGGAGCTGGCGGCAGTCTGCTGACGAAATCATCAAGATCAATTTCGAATCCTTGAGCCCTTAGGTCTTCAACATAGCACCTAATGGCGTCAGGATTGTCTGCCTGAGTCCACAGAGGGTAGTCATTCAGAGGCATCCTTCTGCTTCTGATTTCAGAAGATGTGTCTTCACGAGCAGGAGCAATCTTCTTCTGGACCAAACCCATCTTCTTCAGAGAATTTGCAGTGAAGACATCACTGACAATGGTGCTCAGATCCTCTACACATCCAGCATTGACCAGATCTTGCACCAGGTTGCTTTCAATGAGAAAGTCTGAGAGCAGTCTTCCAAAGGGGATGTACTTGATTGCTGACTTGATGGAGGCAGTGGTGTGAGACTTCCGGATGCATTCCTTCAAGTAGGAGAACAGGAAGTAGGGAAGGCAGATCTTCTTCTGGTCTTGGATGAAGAACAACATCACCTTCTGGTTGAAGTTGATGTAGTTTGGAGAACTGCCCTTTGGTCTCTGGTTTATGCAGTGGAGCAGGATCTTGTGCCAGATTCTGAGCTTGGGATGAAGGTCCATTACCTTGTAAGTCGTCTTGCCCGGTTTGTAAGTGGTGTACAGGGCCTGGTTGATTGTATCCTTGGTGCTGGGTTTCAGCTTCGATTCCGTGAGTTGGAAACGATACCCATAAGCAGTGTCTGCACCCAGCAAGTTCACGAAGGACTTCTCCGTGATGATGATCTTTCTTCCAAGAATGTGAGATACCACCTGAGTATCATCGCAGTCGGCGTGCTTCCAGAATTCCTTTACCAGTTTCTCATACACCGGTCCTCGAAGTCTGTTGAAGTAATTTCCCCAACCTTGAGCTTGGACTTCAGGACGAAGATCATACCCATTTGCAGCCAGGTTGTCGAGGTTGAATCTCCATTCTGCCAGGACTTGGAGTTCCTCAAGAGCAAATACGCAGTGAACGGCACAGCCCCGTTCTGCAATTGGAAGAATCTGCTCTTGAGCTTGACCTTGATCTGATGTCGGATTCTCAGGGCCCCTTTGACCCGTTGCTAGACCGACTACCATGTGAGGGAACTGAGGTGCATCTGCAGTAGATCTTCTGGTTTGTCTCACCATTTTTGAAGCGGTTGAAGGTTTGAGGTAGAAGATGAAGGTTGAAAGATGAAGAGAGATCGAGAGAGAAGTCGAGAATAAGCGGTTTTGAAAAGCAGAGAGAGCGAGAGTAAAAACCGGAAGTGAAAGAGATCGTGTGTGTATAGTGGGTTTTGACAAATAACCGTTGTTGATTCAAAAAGCACTTTAAGATCAACGGTTGAAAGTTAAAGATAGATAGTAACAGTAAATACACAAATCACACTCAGGAGAGAAACACATCTACACGCAATCATAACAGACTGTCACACGGGCACAAGGAACTATGCATCAGAAATTCTGACACACGTGTTGTTGTCTCAGCTTCAGAGTCAGTACCAGTGGGTACACACACTCTGATTGAGTTACCTTCTGGACTAGACATCTTCTGATCAAGAAGTATCATAGTCAGAGGTTCTGATCCATCTTCACTCTGGACAAAAGTCCATGTTTAGATTTTTCAGAATAAAATTAAATCTATCCTCTGCTAAGGGCTTTGTAAAGATATCTGCCCATTGATGGTCAGTATCAACAAACTTCAGAAGAAGTACGCCCTTCTGTACATAATCTCTAATAAAGTGATACTTTACCTCAATGTGCTTTGCCCTTGAGTGCAGGATAGGATTCTTACTCAATGAGATTGCAGCAGTGTTATCACAATAGATTGGGATATTGCTCTCAAGGATCTGATAATCCTCCAGCTGATGTTTCATCCAGAGCATCTGAGTGCTGCATATTGCTGCTGAGATATATTCTGCCTCTGCAGTTGATAGTGCAATAGTTGATTGCCTCTTGCTTGCCCATGAGACTAGATTGCTTCCCAGAAATTGACAATTTCCGGAAGTACTTTTTCTCTCTGTTCTATCTCCAGCATAATCAGCATCACAATAACCTGAAAGCTTATACTCTGATGTTTTCTTATACATCAAGCCAAGGTTAGTGGTGCCTTTCAGATACCTTAGGATCCTCTTAACCGCAGTTAAATGGGTTTCCCTTGGATCTGATTGGAAGCGAGCACATAAGTGAACACTAAATAATATGTCTGGCCTAGATGCAGTTAAGTATAGAAGTGAACCTATCATGCCACGATAGAGCTTCTGACATACTTTACCACTTTTATCTTCTTTCTCCAGAATGCATGTGGGATGCATTGGAGTCTTGGCCACTGTAGATTCCAGCATATTGAACTTCTTCAGAAGTTCTTTAGTGTGCTTGCTCTGATGGATATATGTTCCTTCTGGTGTTTGATCAACTTGTATTCCCAGAAAATACTTTAATTCACCCATCATACTCATCTCAAATTCAGCCTGCATCATCTCAGAAAATTCTTTGCATAGAGATTGATTAGCAGAACCAAATATAATATCATCAACATAAATTTGCACAATTAAGATATCATCTTTATAAGTCTTGCAAAAAAGAGTTGTATCTACTTTACCCCTTACAAACTCATTCTCCAGAAGGAATGAGCTGAGTCTCTCATACCATGCTCTAGGAGCTTGCTTCAGACCGTAGAGTGATTTCTTCAATTTGAATACATGGTCTGGTTTCTTCTCATCTTCAAAACCTGGGGGTTGATGAACATAGACTTCCTCTGAGATATAACCATTTAGGAAGGCACTCTTTACGTCCATCTGGTGTAGAACTATGTTGTGATTTACTGAGAAAGAGATCAACAGTCTGATTGCCTCCAGTCTTGCTACTGGAGCAAATGTTTCAGTGTAGTCTATTCCTTCCTGCTGGCTGTAGCCTTGAGCAACTAGCCTTGCCTTGTTTCTGACTACATCTCCTTTCTCATTCAGCTTGTTTCTGAATACCCATTTCGTTCCAATAACATGGACACTCTCAGGCTTCTTCACTAAGCTCCAAACATCATTCTTGGAGAATTGATTCAATTCTTCTTCCATGGCCATAATCCAATCCTTGTCCTGAAGAGCTTCATCTATGGACTTGGGTTCAATTAAGGACACCAATCCTTTCAGACTGAGCAAGGTCTCTTCAGAGGGTCTGAAGGCAGATCTGGTTCTGACTGGTTCGTCTTTGTTGCCCAGAATCAATTCCTTAGGGTGAGCTGCAGTGATTCTGCTCTTCTTCAGAGTTTGTGAGTTAGAGGGACCAGCTTCTTCCTCTAGTTCATCTTCCTCTGGCTCAGCTTCCTCTGGAGCTTTGCCTTTGTCAGAAACATTAATGCTTAAATCTGCAAACTTTTCAACTAGCTTTGACTGGTCAGAGTCAAGCTTATCGTCAAATCTAACATGAATAGATTCTTCAATAGTCTTAGCATCAGTATTATAAAATCTAAAACCTTTAGATCTCTCAGAGTAACCGAGTAATAGACACTTAGAAGACTTAGCATCAAATTTATGCAATCTATCCTTAGTATTGAGAACATAACAAACACAGCCAAAAGGATGAAAATAAGAAATGTTGGGTTTTATGTTCTTCCACAATTCATAAGGAGTCTTATTCAGAATTGGTCTCACAGAGATTCTGTTCTGAATGTAACATGCTGTATTTACTGCCTCTGCCCAAAAGTGCTTAGCCATGCCAGTTTCTTGGAGCATGGTTCTAGCCATCTCCTGAAGAGTTCTGTTCTTCCTCTCAACAACACCGTTTTGTTGAGGAGTTCTGGGACAAGAGAAATCATGTGCAATTCCATAGGAATCAAACAGACTCTCAAACTTGTCATTCTCAAACTCTCCACCATGGTCACTTCTGACACGCACAATCCTACAAGCCTTCTCGTTTTGCACTTGAGCAATGAAGGTAGAGAACACAGCATGAGACTCATCCTTGCGGGTTAGAAACTTTACCCATGTCCAGCGGCTATAGTCATCAACGATAACCATCCCATATCTCTTGCCACCTATAGACTCAGTTTTCACTGGTCCAAACAGGTCGATATGCAGAAGTTCTAACGGCCTTGAGGTTGAGACAACATTCTTTGCCTTGAAAGGGACTTTAGTGAATTTTCCTTTCTGACATGCTTCACAAAGAGCGTCTGAAGCGAACTTCAGATTGGGTAAGCCCCTGACAAGGTTTAGCTTGCTCAGCTGAGAAATCTTTCTCATACTGGCATGCCCTAACCGTCTATGCCATACCCACTGCTCTTCATTAACAGACAGAAGGCACTTCACATTCTGAGCCTCCAACTCAGATAATCTGATCTTATAAATGTTGTTCTTCCTCTTGCTGTTAAACAGAACAGAGCCATCGATCTGACTTACAGCCCTGCAAGACTTTTGATTGAAAATAACATCATAACCCGTGTCAGCTAATTGACTTATAGACAATAAGTTATGAGTTAAGTCGTCTATCAATAGAACATTATCAATGCATGGGCTACTATCTACACAAATAGTACCAGTACCAACAATTTTACCCTTTTCGTTTCCACCAAAGCCAACTTCGCCTCCAGGCTTAAGTTTTAGCTCTTGGAACATACGCCTTTCTCCCGTCATGTGACGCGAGCATCCACTATCCAAATACCATGACTGGTGTTTCAGTGGAGCTATCAAGGATATCTGCAACATAGATAATCTTTTCCTTAGGTACACACTTTCTGGGTCATTTCTTGTTAGTTTCCCCAGAGGTTCTGATCACCTTGGGTTTCTCAACATGATATTGTAAAGGAATTTTAGCATGATATTTAGACATGGAGAAGGTTCCCTTTTTGAGAGGGGGTTTAGCAACTTTAGCAGGTACAGATTCAGGTAATATGGTACCAGAGGGAACAAAACATTCATACAATGATTTAGCTTTAGGCATAGTAGGCTCGTTTCTATCAGGTCTAAAATAGCCAATGCCATGCATTCCATTTCTGCTTACGCCATAGATCATTGAAGCCATTAAGCTTCTATCTACGCTCTTGGCTAGGAATCTTTGAAAAGACTTTTCATACTTAGATTCATTTCTACAATCAGAGGCATCACAAGCAACTATTTCTTCTAACTTAGCAATTTGGTTCTTAAGCATAGAGTTAGAATTTACCAAAGCATGATTATAATTTTTCAACTCAGAAATAATTTTCTCATGTTCAGAAGGAGTCTTAGAAACAGTAGATAAGTCATTTTTCAACCTTTTATGCTTAGACAATAAAGAGTTATACTTATCCATGATATCAGACAAAGCATGTTTCAATTCAGAGGTTGAGAAAGAAGCGAATACCTCATTTTTATCGTCTGAGTTAGGATCTCCTTCTGATTCTGAGTCCGAGTCAACAGCATCCTTTGACTCTGCTTCTTTGTCTTTGACAATAGCCATGAGTCCTTGGACTTCACCATCAGAGTCAACATCCTCTGACTCTGATTCGTCAAATGTCACCATCAGACTTTTCTTCGTCTTGAAGTGCTTCTTTGGCCTCTTGTCCTTCTTCAACTTTGGACAATAACTTTTGTAGTGCCCTGATTCTTTGCACTCAAAACATGTGACTTCCTTGATTGATGACTTCTTCTGGCCTGAGGATTCAGACTTTCCTTTGGCCTTTCCAGAGCCTCTGTACTTGCTTTGCTTGTGCTTCCAGATGCGGTTGAGTCTCTTGGAGATCAGAGTCAGCTCATCTTCATCAGAATCTTCTAATGCTTCTTCAGATTCTTCTGCTTCAGCTTGGAGAGCCTTTGACTTCTCAGACTTAGCCTTCTCAGATTTGGATTTCAAGGCTATAGACTTTTTCCTCAGATCTTGCATCTCAGAGCGCTTCAGCTCATGGCATTTCAAAATGCTGATGATTTCTTCTAAACTCATATGCTCGACATCTCTCGTGAGCTCTATTGATGTCACTAAAGGCATCCAGCTTTCAGGAAGTGTAAGGCCCAAGTTTTTCAGTTTATACCAAGTGAATAAATTCTTATTCACCAGTAGGTTTGATGCATGACGAAGGGAAACCTGAACAAGAGTTTAGTAAATGAAATATATTTATGAAGGAGAAAGTTCAGGAAAAGTTCAAGGATTGCATTATGATCGATAAAAGTTATAGCACGATCGTTACACGCTTAAACCTAGGTCAGAAACCCTAGTATATAGCTAATTTTCACTTTTAGGCACGCTGGCAGTTAATTCCAAAAATCTTCAGAGAAATGTTAGAACTTCTCTTTTTTCATATATCACCATCATTTCGAGGCGAAACTCTAGGATCTACGAACGTCCGATTCCAATCATCGGAAGTTTGCCGAAACCGAATCCCTGGTATTTCAAAACCCTAGAATTTCTCGACAATGAAGACTTTATCTATTCAGAGCTTCAAATGAATATTCTACACGCGTACACCCATTTCTCTTGATGATTTCAATCTTTCTTCCGAAGGAAGTTTTCTATTCCGACATTCGATGCAAAAAGCAACTTATCGGGTAAAATAGTTTTATACCGACTATGCATTAGTTGCCAAAAATACAAGGAGACCTCTTTATAGTTTTGGAATTCTTTTGCCAAAACATATCTATTAATTCACGGAGAATGACGCCGGAAAAATCAGATTCGCGAAACTTTCATTTTCCCGCGAATTTCCAACCTTTATATATAGCAAAGAAAGGAAGAAAAACTCAAATTTTCCTCCATTTTCTTCATCAAGGCCGCGAGTTCTACAAGGGAGGGAGAAGAGAAGATTTTCTTCATCGTTTGCTTGATCGTCGATCAATCAGTTGCTACTTCAAGGCTTCGAGGTATAGTCGCTAATCCTTACCTCTGATCGCTTTCTCCATAGCTTTTCTGTAGAGTTTTCTGAGCGGATAGTTTATGGGTTTTTGCAAAACTATCCTGAATCTTTCATTTCTGATTCTAAACCTCTTCCTTATGCGCCCAAGATCACTTCTGCCGGGTTAGATTTTCCGTTATGTCGCCGGAATTCCGCCGGAATCAATTTGAGCCTAAAATACCCATTTTTGGAGTTTTTGGTGTAAAGCTTCAACCTTTAGGCTGAAAACTATCGCCTTAGCTTAGTGCTAGTAGGATTAGTTGTCATAAACGTCGTTGGTGACGTCCCTGCAAAATTTTATTTTTGAAAAATCCTAAGTTAAAAATCATGACCAAAATACCCCTGCGACAGTTTTTGATCCGATAATTTTTCCGAGTTCAGAATACCCTTAGTTACGGCTTATGAAAGCATAGGAACCAAGTTTGATGGAAGAAAAATCGAGCCCCATAATTGCACAAAGTGGCCGAGCCCTATTAGGGGGGAGGAGGAAAATTTCCTTTTCCGAAAACTTGTCTTTCGCGCTAGTTTATCGTACCTTAGGGTATAGATTACTTCGAGTAACCTTAGTAAGTATCGATAGCTTAGTTTCCGATAGATTCTGATAGTATTCTGTGATTTTATTGTAAAGGTGCTTTTGAGGATTTCCCCGAGGACCAACACTTTGAGAGCGAGGAAGCACTAGTTGATCATTCTGGAGAACTTTCAGGTGAGGGCTTCTCACTGAATCTCTAGTTAATGCTTAGGGTCGATGTTTCGACATTGTTTACTGTTTATGCACTGGAATTGTGTGTGATTGGAAAATGTTTTCTGAGGCTTCGGCTGACAATGTAGATGATTCATCTACTGAATGTTTTTGAGATTGTCTTACATGCTATGTGCTATGTGGGTAATCTAGGATGTGTGGTGCATGCTTTATATGCTAAGTGCTAAGTGTTTATGATGCGATTTATTGATATATGACATGTTGTTGATTGTGATGATTTAAATATGCTCTGTACTGGAATCTGAGATTCTGAATGGTGAGAATAGCGGGCAGGTCATGCCGATTTTATTTTGAGAGTTTTGAGAAAGTTTGATAGGACGAACGAGGTTCGGGCCTTAATTTTGTTTAGTGGATCGAGACATCCTCTGGAAGCGACTTGGGATTGGGAGATCCTGAAAATGTATAAGACTTGCGATAAGACAAAATGGAATCTATTTTATAAAGAAAATTCATAAGACCTTAAATAACCTCAAAATCTTTAAGTAATGATAACAACCTCGAAGGAAGGCATTGGAAGTCAAATCATAGTTTTGGAAAAACGAGGAGTGTCGTCGGATCCAAGTGTTGAGGAGTTTGGTAAGTTCTGAGTATGTTGGTACTCCTTCGCTCGTTGAGCAGTTTGTTAGCCATCCAAGGGATGAGCCGAGAAGCTTCACTGAGGCGTGAGACCTTGTGAATGCGGGATACTCCACTGAGGCGTGAGACCTTGTGGAAAGCATGGAACTCCACTGAGGCGTGAGACCTTGTGAGAGCATGAAACTTCACTGAAGCGTGAGACTTCGTGAGAGCATTGATGACCCGAAGAGTCATCGTGAGTGGTTGCACTCATTTTATGATTATTGTATTTTGTCGCAGAATCGACTTTACCTTAGGGTAAGCTTTTAGAGACATTAATTTAGCTAGAACACGTGGCGACGTGTCGAGTGAGGTCGGAGACGTTGTTTGGCTAATCACTGCATTGCATGCACTCATTAAGTGGTTTAAACACGGCGAGATACCGGACCACGGCGGATTCCAAAATTGGTTATAAGACCAGGATTTCCGCGTAAGAGCGCTGCTAGGTGACTCTTAGTAGCAGACCGAAATGGCAGGCCTTCGGGTTTTATGCTGATCTGACTACATGATGATGTTGGAGTAAGAGGCATCACGGGCCGAAATGGTCCCACCGTGGCTGGTGTTAGGGCTGATCCGATGATGTCCATCCGTTCCGGAATGCATATTGGTTGACTGGGTTAACCTGCATATCATATCATGCAACATGCATACTAATTTAGTTGTCGAATGTGATTGTTATTTGTTAATCCTATTTGGAACATGTTAATTGTTATTATTGTTGTTATGTACATTATGGAATATGCAACCCTAGGATGTTATCCCTAGCTATAAGCCTAAGTGGCTATTTATTATTTGTACCTATTGGGTTTATTATCTACATAGTTCTTTAGAGTTGACCCTCGCGTCTTCTGTGTGTGTTTTGGCGGACAACGCCTTTTGTCAGATGAATATTGCGGATTGGTTCACCATGGTCCACCCTTCGGGGGGGGATTAGGTATGAGATGATCGATCAGGACGACCCCGGGTCGTGGGTGGTTGACCCCGCGAGCCATCGAGCGACGTATTCGGGGTGTATCATGGAGGACCACGTGGATAGTGGAGGACTCTTGAGGTCAGGAGTGTTGAGGAGATGCTCTATCAGCTTCAACTTGCCACCGGGCGTTCACTGTGGACCCGGACTTGGAGGACCACCACCACCACCGTTGTCTTTAGACGAGGAGGATCCCTCAGAGGAGGAGCCAGTGGGAGTGTCGTCGGCAGGGTCTAGTGCCCCCTCCGTTGCGATCATTGATGATCAGGGTTCGAGCCCTAAGCCCGTGAGTCCAGCATCGGAGCGCACTGCGGTTGCGAGGGGAGGACGGATAGGGTTGGTAGACTTAGTTGTTCTGGATTCTGATTCAGACGACGATCATGCTAGCACATAGTTTTGAGTGTTGGTATGAGCTCCTCGAGTTAGGATTAGTGTAGGAGTAGAGTTTTAGCTCTGACAGTCTTGCTTCATTTGTTACTTAGGGGACAGGGTAGATCCGCCTATAGCTTTTTGTGTGGTTTCCTTACGGGAATCACAGAGAGTTGGTTGGACTAAGGAAGTCTTATTTTCAGGCCATTGGGTCAGCTGATTCTCAGTTTTGAGGGATAGTGTTGCGGGCACTTCACCTTTTCATTTGGTTTGTATATATTGCCTACGGGCGTTGCACTTTTCTTTCCGTCACTGGAGGTTACTCGTGACGAGGTTGCTACTACAGCGGGGGCTGTTTATATATTGTATATTAGTTCTGATTTTTGTTATTGTTGGGTTTTATTTAATTCCGTCTTGTCTTAGTTATTATTATAAAAAAAAATATTCACGTTTTTCCGCATTAAGTTTATTTTGGTTACTAAAGTGACGCCACCGAAATCGGGGTGTTACATTGTGGTATCAGAGCACGGTCGAGTCTTTCGGGAGTTGTTGGGGAATAGGTCTTCTGTGCTAGGTTGTGTGACTCTGCAAAGAGTGAAAATTGATTGTCTGCAAGCGATTTTTCGCTTAAAAATTGATTGAAGTTATTGCTTAATCATATTGTATAGTTATGGAAATGCTATCTTATGATGAGTACTAACTGTTTGTCTAACTTAACAGAACATGGTGAACACTAACCAGTTAGCTGAGATGATGGCCACTATGGCCCAAGCTGTGACGGCGCAAGCAAACGATAATGCCATGAGGCGTGCTGCTGAAGAAGCACGTGAACAACATCAGCGCCAGAGGGAAGTAACTCTGGACCAGAATAAAGGCCTCAATGATTTCAGAAGGCAAAACCCACCCAAGTTCTCTGGTGGTACTGACCCAGACAAAGCGGATCTCTGGATCCAGGAGGTTGAAAAGATATTCGGCGTACTACAGACTGTTGAGGGTGCCAAGGTGGGCATGGCGACTTATCTGTTGCTCGGCGATGCGGAGTACTGGTGGAAAGGCAACAAGGGAATCATGGAAGCCAACCATGAAGAGATTAACTGGAACTCTTTCCGGGACGCATTCTTGGAGAAATACTTTCCAACAAGTGCTCGGGATGAGCGGGAGTCACAGTTTCTGATACTCCGTCAGGGAGGTATGTCTGTACCGGAATTTGCTTCGAAGCTGGAATCTTTGGCGAAGCATTTCCAATTCTTCCATGACCATGTGAACGAGCGCTACATGTGCAAGCGTTTCGTTAATGGACTGAGGCCGGATATTGAGGACTCAGTGAGGCCATTGGGAATCATGCGATTCCAGTCGTTGGTGGAGAAGGCCACGGAAGTGGAACTGATGAAGGACCGGAGGCTAAACCGGGCTGGAACTGGAGGGCCGATGAGGTCGGGCTCTCAAAATTTTCAGAGCAGAGAGAAATTTCAGAGCAGGGGGCCATATCAGCGTCCTGCTGGAAGAGGATTTACTTCCGGATCTTACAGACCCATGACGGGTGCTGCTGGAGGTTCCGGAGATCAGACTTTGAAGAAGGAGACGACCTGTTTCAGATGTGGGGAGCCGGGGCACTATGCCAATGCTTGTCCCGACACGAGGCCCAAATGCTACAATTGTAACAAAATGGGGCACACTGCCGATCAGTGCAGAGCACCCAAGACGGAGCCAACCGTGAACACTGCTCGTGGAAAGCGTCCTGCGGCTAAAGCAAGAGTTTACACCATGGACGGTGAGAGAGCTGAGGGGTTTGTCAGAGGAGAGCGCAAGAACGATGGTAACTTTCTAACCATTCTTTCTTATTCTAGTATAATATGTTCCATTTTTCTTGTAGAGTGTGCAAACACACCTATCTTACGTATATGGTTTACGCTTTGACCTTATAGTTACTACGCCTATTATGACTTTACTTTACTGTTACTCGTATTTTAGCTATAGAAGTTATACGAGGTTTAGAATGACACGCTAAGCCTAGAAAGTAGTCTTCTACCGATGCGTTTAAAAGGAAGCTAGAAGCTGAAGAATGAATTTCATAGAGATTCATTATGGATAGTATACGTATGATGTCGAGGGTGTGTAGTTCCGTAGCGACATCATTGAAGATTTAACGTCAGGGTATTTGCGACCACTGGATGATAGGAACTCATTGACTGCTCCAGTGGGCTTTTTCTAGATTTTCACCTTCGATGTATTAGGCCTGATCAACTTAATATTGAGGGGGTGATTTTCGAAATCACAGCTGGATATGGACTTTGATAGAAGGATGTGTAAGATGAATTTGAATTGATCGAGGATTAGTCGGATTTGGGAGGAAAGTTCGTGTTAAGTAATTGATTTTCTTTGGGAAGGAGTTGTCGTTGTAAGAGATGAATATTCTTTTAGGAAATGTTGGAGAGCTACAGAGCATCAGTGATCCGAACTTGGAAAAGGTTTAGGTTTTAAGTCTATTAATTCTTGTCATAAGTGTATAGGACTTGAAGTTTGTCATAATTTGATTGGGAGATTAAGAAGTTTATCGACAAGATGGTAATCAAGTTACAAGAAGGAAAGTGTTAGTATTAAGATGAATACTTGAAGTTATCATAGTTGAACAAGCTACTCAGAGTCTAATAGTGAATGGAACTTTGTTATGGATTTCGGTGATGCTTGATAGAGTTAGCAAGTGAATTTTGCTCAGTTGAATAAGAATCCTATGATTAAGATTGACTTGGGGAGTTGGAAATCGTGTGTGAGTAAGGGATGTAGTGGTGATAGCAGTTACGATAGTAGTTAAACCTCAGAAGGTTGGAGGATCGGATGACGAAATGACTAGTTAAGTCCCTTGAGGTATAGTTATGATTTGATCTTCTAGAGGATAAATCTCGATTGATGCGAAGCGTTAGGGATTTCAGTAAGTGTAAACTGGTTTGAGTGAGGAAGGTTTTGAGGACAAAGACGACAATAATGGATTGTTGGATATCAAGAGGATGATTAGCTTATGAGGGGTTGATGAATTTATGATTAAGGAGAATGAGTCTTGTCATGCACAAGGTAGTAAGACTCAAGTTGAGCATTCAATCCGGAACATAGAGATGTACCGAGTTCCTAATCAGTATTTTGGACGAACAAGGGCAGAGGAGCAAGTGGTTAAGGTTGTGCGATTGCACGAATGCCAACAAATATTATTTCCAACGGAGAACCGATTCAAGTGGTCGAACCGGACAACAGAGAGTTAGAGGACGATATGTCTTTTGAGACGCCGTCGGTCAGCATTGGGACTAGAAGAGTGAAACAATCGAGGGGAAAGCAGAGTGCTTTAGTGCAAGTTATTTGGAACAAAGACACAGACGGTGCTATATGGGAGTTAGAGGAAAAGACCAAGGGACAATATTCAGAATTTTTTTTTTACTAACCCTTAAGTTTCAAGGACGAAACTTTCTTTTTGGAGGGTAGTAATGTAAGGCCCAAGTTTTTCAGTTTATACCAAGTGAATAAATTCTTATTCACCAGTAGGTTTGATGCATGGCGAAGGGAAACCTGAACAAGAGTTTAGTAAATGAAATATATTTATGAAGGAGAAAGTTCAGGAAAAGTTCAAGGATTGCATTATGATCGATAAAAGTTATAGCACGATCGTTACACGCTTAAACCTAGGTCAGAAACCCTAGTATATAGCTAATTTTCACTTTTAGGCACGCTGGCAGTTAATTCCAAAAATCTTCAGAGAAATGTTAGAACTTCTCTTTTTCCATATATCACCATCATTTCGAGGCGAAACTCTAGGATCTACGAACGTCCGATTCCAATCATCGGAAGTTTGCCGAAACCGAATCCCTGGTATTTCAAAACCCTAGAATTTCTCGACAATGAAGACTTTATCTATTCAGAGCTTCAAATGAATATTCTACACGCGTACACCCATTTCTCTTGATGATTTCAATCTTTCTTCCGAAGGAAGTTTTCTATTCCGACATTCGATGCAAAAAGCAACTTATCGGGTAAAATAGTTTTATACCGACTATGCATTAGTTGCCAAAAATACAAGGAGACCTCTTTATAGTTTTGGAATTCTTTTGCCAAAACATATCTATTAATTCACGGAGAATGACGCCGGAAAAATCAGATTCGCGAAACTTTCATTTTCCCGCGAATTTCCAACCTTTATATATAGCAAAGAAAGGAAGAAAAACTCAAATTTTCCTCCATTTTCTTCATCAAGGCCGCGAGTTCTACAAGGGAGGGAGAAGAGAAGATTTTCTTCATCGTTTGCTTGATCGTCGATCAATCAGTTGCTACTTCAAGGCTTCGAGGTATAGTCGCTAATCCTTACCTCTGATCGCTTTTTCCATAGCTTTTCTGTAGAGTTTTCTGAGCGGATAGTTTATGGGTTTTTGCAAAACTATCCTGAATCTTTCATTTCTGATTCTAAACCTCTTCCTTATGCGCCCAAGATCACTTCTGCCGGGTTAGATTTTCCGTTATGTCGCCGGAATTCCGCCGGAATCAATTTGAGCCTAAAATACCCATTTTTGGAGTTTTTGGTGTAAAGCTTCAACCTTTAGGCTGAAAACTATCGCCTTAGCTTAGTGCTAGTAGGATTAGTTGTCATAAACGTCGTTGGTGACGTCCCTGCAAAATTTTATTTTTGAAAAATCCTAAGTTAAAAATCATGACCAAAATACCCCTGCGACAGTTTTTGATCCGATAATTTTTCCGAGTTCAGAATACCCTTAGTTACGGCTTATGAAAGCATAGGAACCAAGTTTGATCGAAGAAAAATCGAGCCCCATAATTGCACAAAGTGGCCGAGCCCTATTAGGGGGGAGGAGGAAAATTTCCTTTTCCGAAAACTTGTCTTTCGCGCTAGTTTATCGTACCTTAGGGTATAGATTACTTCGAGTAACCTTAGTAAGTATCGATAGCTTAGTTTCCGATAGATTCTGATAGTATTCTGTGATTTTATTGTAAAGGTGCTTTTGAGGATTTCCCCGAGGACCAACACTTTGAGAGCGAGGAAGCACTAGTTGATCATTCTGGAGAACTTTCAGGTGAGGGCTTCTCATTGAATCTCTAGTTAATGCTTAGGGTCGATGTTTCGACATTGTTTACTGTTTATGCACTGGAATTGTGTGTGATTGGAAAATGTTTTCTGAGGCTTCGGCTGACAATGTAGATGATTCATCTACTGAATGTTTTTGAGATTGTCTTACATGCTATGTGCTATGTGGGTAATCTAGGATGTGTGGTGCATGCTTTATATGCTAAGTGCTAAGTGTTTATGATGCGATTTATTGATATATGACATGTTGTTGATTGTGATGATTTAAATATGCTCTGTACTGGAATCTGAGATTCTGAATGGTGAGAATAGCGGGCAGGTCATGCCGATTTTATTTTGAGAGTTTTGAGAAAGTTTGATAGGACGAACGAGGTTCGGGCCTTAATTTTGTTTAGTGGATCGAGACATCCTCTGGAAGCGACTTGGGATTGGGAGATCCTGAAAATGTATAAGACTTGCGATAAGACAAAATGGAATCTATTTTATAAAGAAAATTCATAAGACCTTAAATAACCTCAAAATCTTTAAGTAATGATAACAACCTCGAAGGAAGGCATTGGAAGTCAAATCATAGTTTTGGAAAAACGAGGAGTGTCGTCGGATCCAAGTGTTGAGGAGTTTGGTAAGTTCTGAGTATGTTGGTACTCCTTCGCTCGTTGAGCAGTTTGTTAGCCATCCAAGGGATGAGCCGAGAAGCTTCACTGAGGCGTGAGACCTTGTGAATGCGGGATACTCCACTGAGGCGTGAGACCTTGTGGAAAGCATGGAACTCCACTGAGGCGTGAGACCTTGTGAGAGCATGAAACTTCACTGAAGCGTGAGACTTCGTGAGAGCATTGATGACCCGAAGAGTCATCGTGAGTGGTTGCACTCATTTTATGATTATTGTATTTTGTCGCAGAATCGACTTTACCTTAGGGTAAGCTTTTAGAGACATTAATTTAGCTAGAACACGTGGCGACGTGTCGAGTGAGGTCGGAGACGTTGTTTGGCTAATCACTGCATTGCATGCACTCATTAAGTGGTTTAAACACGGCGAGATACCGGACCACGGCGGATTCCAAAATTGGTTATAAGACCAGGATTTCCGCGTAAGAGCGCTGCTAGGTGACTCTTAGTAGCAGACCGAAATGGCAGGCCTTCGGGTTTTATGCTGATCTGACTACATGATGATGTTGGAGTAAGAGGCATCACGGGCCGAAATGGTCCCACCGTGGCTGGTGTTAGGGCTGATCCGATGATGTCCATCCGTTCCGGAATGCATATTGGTTGACTGGGTTAACCTGCATATCATATCATGCAACATGCATACTAATTTAGTTGTCGAATGTGATTGTTATTTGTTAATCCTATTTGGAACATGTTAATTGTTATTATTGTTGTTATGTACATTATGGAATATGCAACCCTAGGATGTTATCCCTAGCTATAAGCCTAAGTGGCTATTTATTATTTGTACCTATTGGGTTTATTATCTACATAGTTCTTTAGAGTTGACCCTCGCGTCTTCTGTGTGTGTTTTGGCGGACAACGCCTTTTGTCAGATGAATATTGCGGATTGGTTCACCATGGTCCACCCTTCGGGGGGGGATTAGGTATGAGATGATCGATCAGGACGACCCCGGGTCGTGGGTGGTTGACCCCGCGAGCCATCGAGCGACGTATTCGGGGCGTATCATGGAGGACCACGTGGATAGTGGAGGACTCTTGAGGTCAGGAGTGTTGAGGAGATGCTCTATCAGCTTCAACTTGCCACCGGGCGTTCACTGTGGACCCGGACTTGGAGGACCACCACCACCACCGTTGTCTTTAGACGAGGAGGATCCCTCAGAGGAGGAGCCAGTGGGAGTGTCGTCGGCAGGGTCTAGTGCCCCCTCCGTTGCGATCATTGATGATCAGGGTTCGGGCCCTAAGCCCGTGAGTCCAGCATCGGAGCGCACTGCGGTTGCGAGGGGAGGACGGATAGGGTTGGTAGACTTAGTTGTTCTGGATTCTGATTCAGACGACGATCATGCTAGCACATAGTTTTGAGTGTTGGTATGAGCTCCTCGAGTTAGGATTAGTGTAGGAGTAGAGTTTTAGCTCTGACAGTCTTGCTTCATTTGTTACTTAGGGGACAGGGTAGATCCGCCTATAGCTTTTTGTGTGGTTTCCTTACGGGAATCACAGAGAGTTGGTTGGACTAAGGAAGTCTTATTTTCAGGCCATTGGGTCAGCTGATTCTCAGTTTTGAGGGATAGTGTTGCGGGCACTTCACCTTTTCATTTGGTTTGTATATATTGCCTACGGGCGTTGCACTTTTCTTTCCGTCACTGGAGGTTACTCGTGACGAGGTTGCTACTACAGCGGGGGCTGTTTATATATTGTATATTAGTTCTGATTTTTGTTATTGTTGGGTTTTATTTAATTCCGTCTTGTCTTAGTTATTATTATAAAAAAAAAATATTCACGTTTTTCCGCATTAAGTTTATTTTGGTTACTAAAGTGACGCCACCGAAATCGGGGTGTTACAGGAAGACTCCTGATGACCCTTATGACATGATCTTTTGTAGTGTAGCTCTTGTTGAGAGGTCGTATTCCAGCTACAAGCAACTGAAATCTGGAGAACATTTCTTCAATGGACTCGTTTGGTTCCATGATGAAGGATTCATACTTTTGAATCAAGGATAGCGCCTTTGATTCCTTCACTTTCTTGTTTCCTTTGTAAGATCAAGTTTTGATCTAGTAGTACAACTCTATGTTTTGATGATTACAAGTTAACCTTTTGATATGAACAATTGTGGTACTCTAACGTGTTTCTCTGAGTGTGCTATTTACAGGTTCTGACCTCAACTCAATCTCACACAAATCAGAAGCACTGTGTATAAAGAGCAACCCAAGCAACGCTTTCGCATTCACCATGTTCAGTATGAACAGTGGAAAAGCTTCAGAAGTTCTGAAGTTATACAAACTCTGATGTGGACTCAGTCACTAGAAGTTCTGAAGATCCAGAAAGTCTGATAACCAAGAAACACTGAAGGCTCAGATATTCTGATGGTGTAGAAGACTCTGTAGATCTAGAAGCTGATTAGTGAAATTCTGTTGTCCAGAAGCAAGATACTCTGAAGACCATGTTCTTCCTTCTGAGCTCAGAATCAGAAGAAACAATAGTCAGAGGATCTGGGCTTTCCCTCTGACTCTGATCAACCGGCTTCACAAGTTCCAATATGAAGCATTCCCCTGATCAGAAGTCTCCTAGGTTTAAAGGTCAAGTCGCTATCCAAGTACAAAAGCAACTGTACCTTCCTGACGACCTACCTAACAGTCTCAGACACAGCAGAAGTTGGATTTTTCTAGAACTGCCCTCCAACGGTAGCATTTCCCATGCAACGCTCAACCCTAATCCTTAGAGTATATAAAGAGGCTGAAGACTGAATGAAACGGCTAGAAGCATTCACATACGCGCAAGACAAACTTAAATTCTTCTAAGCTTTCTTTCATCTGAAATTCATTGAGTTTACTTTTAGCTTTTTAGAAGCAAATCTCTTGTAAACAATTCTTTGATAAACAGTTTGTTTAGTTCCTTTAAGAGATCAAGGCTGATCGGATCCTAGAGAAGACTAAGAGAGTGAATCTTAGTGTGAGCTAAGTCAGTGTAATTGTTAGTCACTTGTAGGTTTCAAGTGCAGTTGTAACTCTTACCTGATTAGTGGATTGCCTTCATTCTAAGAAGGAAGAAATCACCTTAACGGGTGGACTGGAGTAGCTTGAGTGATTTATCAAGTGAACCAGGATAAAATCCTTGTGTGCTTTTCTATCTCTTATCTTTAGCACTTAAGTTCTCGAAAGATTTGTCAAAATCTTTAAGGTGGAAGTTTTATACTGAAAACGTTATTCAAACCCCCCCTTTCTACCGTTTTTCATACCTTCAATTGGTATCAGAGCGCAAGTTCTGATTACCACACCTAACAGTGTTCAGTGATCCGGCCCGGTGTGAAAAACAATGGCTGCCACCACCAGTGAAACTCAAAGAGATGGTTACAATGCAAAGCCTCCTATGTTCGACGGTCAAAGGTTCGAATATTGGAAAGATAGACTGGAAAGTTTCTTTCTGGGTTTCGATGCAGATCTCTGGGATATTATTGTGGATGGCTACGAGCGTCCAGTTGATGCAGATGGCAAGCAGATCCCAAGGTCAGAGATGACTGCAGATCAAAAGAAGTTGTACTCACAACATCACAAAGCAAGAGCAATTCTTCTAAGTGCTATTTCCTATGAAGAGTACCAGAAGATTACAGATCGTGAGTTTGCGAAAGGCATTTTCGAATCTCTGAAGATGTCTCATGAAGGAAACAAGAAAGTCAAAGAATCAAAGGCATTGTCTTTGATCCAAAAGTATGAATCCTTCATCATGGAGCCAAATGAGTCCATTGAAGAAATGTTCTCCAGATTTCAGTTGCTTGTAGCTGGCATACGACCTCTCAACAAGAGCTACACAACAAAAGATCATGTCATAAGGGTCATCAGGTGTCTTCCTGAAAGTTGGATGCCTTTAGTGACTTCAATAGAGCTCACGAGAGACGTTGAGAATATGAGTTTAGAAGAACTCATCAGCATTTTGAAATGCCATGAGCTGAAGCGCTCAGAGATGCAAGATCTGAGGAAAAAGTCCATAGCCTTGAAATCTAAATCTGAAAAGGCTAAGGTTGAGAAGTCAAAAGCTCATCAAGCTGAAGAAGAGGAATCTGAAGAAGCGTCAGAAGATTCTGATGAAGATGAGCTGACTCTGATCTCCAAGAGACTCAATCGCATCTGGAAGCACACGCAGAGCAAATACAAAGGCTCTGGAAAGGCAAAAGGAAAGTCTGAATCCTCAGGTCAGAAGAAGTCCTCTCTTAAGGAAGTCACATGCTTTGAGTGCAAAGAATCAGGGCACTACAAAAGTGACTGTCCAAAATTGAAGAAGGACAAGAAGCCAAAGAAGCACTTCAAGACAAAGAAGAGTCTGATGGTGACATTTGATGAATCAGAGTCAGAGGATGTTGACTCTGATGGTGAAGTCCAAGGACTCATGGCTATTGTCAAGGACAAGGAAGCAGAGTCAAAGGGAGATGTTGACTCTGACTCAGAGTCAGAAGGAAATCCTAACTCAGACGATGAAAATGAGGTATTCGCTTCTTTCTCTACCTCTGAACTGAAACATGCATTGTCTGATATTATGGATAAGTATAACTCCTTATTGTCTAAGCATAAGAAGCTGAAAAAGAACTTATCTGCTGTTTCCAAGACTCCTTCTGAACATGAGAAAATTATTTCTGATTTGAAAAATGATAAATATGCCTTGATCAATTCTAACTCTGTGCTTAAGAACCAGATTGCTAAGTTAGAAGAAATTGTTGCCTGTGATGCCTCTGATTGTAGAAATGAATCTAAGTATGAAAAGTCTTTTCAAAGATTCCTAGCTAAAAGCGTGGATAGAAGCTTAATGGCTTCAATGATCTATGGCGTAAGCAGAAATGGAATGCATGGCATTGGCTATTCTAAACCAATTAGAAATGAGCCCTCTGTGTCTAAAGCTAAATCCTTGTATGAATGCTTTGTTCCCTCTGGTACCATATTGCCTGATCCTGTACCTGCTAAAGTTGCTAAAAACCCTCTTAAAAAGGGATCCTTCTATATGACTAAATATCATGCAAATATTCCTTTAAAATATCATGTTGAGACACCCAAGGTGATCAGAACCTCTGGGGTAACTAACAAGAGAGGACCCAGAAAGTGGGTACCTAAGGACAAGATTATCTATGTTGCAGATATCCTTGATAGCTCCACTGAAACACCAATCATGGTATCTGGACAGTGGATGCTCGCGTCACATGACGGGAGAAAGGCGTATGTTCCGAGAGCTGAAACTTAAGCCTGGAGGCGAAGTTGGCTTTGGAGGAAATGAAAAGGGTAAAATTGTTGGTACTGGTACTATTTGTGTAGATAGTAGTCCATGCATTGATAATGTGTTATTGGTAGACGGCTTAACACATAACTTATTGTCTATAAGTCAATTAGCTGACAAGGGTTATGATGTTATATTCAATCAAAAGTCCTGCCGGGCTGTAAGTCAAATCGATGGCTCTGTTCTATTTAACAGCAAGAGGAAGAACAACATTTATAAGATCAGATTATCTGAGTTGGAGGCTCAGAATGTGAAGTGCCTTCTGTCTGTTAATGAAGAGCAGTGGGTATGGCATAGACGGTTAGGGCATGCCAGTATGAGAAAGATTTCTCAGCTGAGCAAGCTAAACCTTGTCAGGGGCTTACCCAATCTGAAGTTCGCTTCAGACGCTCTTTGTGAAGCATGTCAGAAAGGAAAATTCACAAAAGTCCCTTTCAAGGCAAAGAATGTTGTCTCAACCTCAAGGCCGTTAGAACTTCTGCATATCGACCTTTTTGGACCAGTGAAAACTGAGTCTATAGGTGGCAAGAGATATGGGATGGTTATCGTTGATGACTATAGCCGCTGGACATGGGTAAAGTTTCTAACCCGCAAGGATGAGTCTCATGCTGTGTTCTCTACCTTCATTGCTCAAGTGCAAAACGAGAAGGCTTGTAGGATTGTGCGTGTCAGAAGTGACCATGGTGGAGAGTTTGAGAATGACAAGTTTGAGAGTCTGTTTGATTCCTATGGAATTGCACATGATTTCTCTTGTCCCAGAACTCCTCAACAAAATGGTGTTGTTGAGAGGAAGAACAGAACTCTTCAGGAGATGGCTAGAACCATGCTCCAAGAAACTGGCATGGCTAAGCACTTTTGGGCAGAGGCAGTAAATACAGCATGTTACGTTCAGAACAGAATCTCTGTGAGACCAATTCTGAATAAGACTCCTTATGAATTGTGGAAGAACATAAAACCCAACATTTCTTATTTTCATCCTTTTCGCTGTGTTTGTTATGTTCTCAATACTAAGGATAGATTGCATAAATTTGATGCTAAGTCTTCTAAATGTCTATTACTTGGTTATTCTGAGAGATCTAAAGGTTTTAGATTTTATAATACTGATGCTAAGACTATTGAAGAATCTATTCATGTTAGATTTGACGATAAGCTTGACTCTGACCAGTCAAAGCTAGTTGAAAAGTTTGCAGATTTAAGCATTAATGTTTCTGACAAAGGCAAAGCTCCAGAGGAAGTTGAGCCAGAGGAAGATGAACCAGAGGAAGAAGCTGGTCCCTCTAACTCACAAACTCTGAAGAAGAGCAGAATCACTGCAGCTCACCCTAAGGAATTGATTTTGGGCAACAAAGACGAACCAGTCAGAACCAGATCTGCCTTCAGACCCTCTGAAGAGACCTTGCTCAGTCTGAAAGGATTGGTGTCCTTAATTGAACCCAAGTCCATAGATGAAGCTCTTCAGGACAAGGATTGGATTCTGGCCATGGAAGAAGAATTGAATCAATTCTCCAAGAACGATGTTTGGAGCTTAGTGAAGAAGCCTGAGAGTGTCCATGTTATTGGAACGAAATGGGTATTCAGAAACAAGCTGAATGAGAAAGGAGATGTAGTCAGAAACAAGGCAAGGCTAGTTGCTCAAGGCTACAGCCAGCAGGAAGGAATAGACTACACTGAAACATTTGCTCCAGTAGCAAGACTGGAGGCAATCAGACTGTTGATTTCTTTTTCAGTAAATCACAACATAGTTCTACATCAGATGGACGTGAAGAGTGCCTTCCTAAATGGTTATATTTCAGAGGAAGTCTATGTTCATCAACCCCTAGGTTTTGAAGATGAGAAGAAACCAGACCATGTGTTCAAATTGAAGAAATCACTCTACGGTCTGAAGCAAGCTCCCAGAGCATGGTATGAGAGACTTAGCTCATTCCTTCTGGAGAATGAGTTTGTAAGGGGTAAAGTAGATACAACTCTTTTTTGCAAGACTTATAAAGATGATATCTTAATTGTGCAAATTTATGTTGATGATATTATATTTGGTTCTGCTAATCAATCTCTATGCAAAGAATTTTCTGAGATGATGCAGGCTGAATTTGAGATGAGTATGATGGGAGAATTAAAGTACTTTCTGGGAATACAAGTTGATCAAACACCAGAAGGAACATATATCCATCAGAGCAAGTACACTAAAGAACTTCTGAAGAAGTTCAATATGTTGGAATCTACAGTGGCCAAGACTCCAATGCATCCTACATGCATTCTGGAGAAAGAAGATAAAAGTGGTAAAGTATGTCAGAAGCTCTATCGTGGCATGATAGGTTCACTTCTATACTTAACTGCATCTAGGCCAGACATACTATTTAGTGTTCATTTATGTGCTCGTTTCCAATCAGATCCAAGGGAAACCCACTTAACTGCTGTTAAGAGGATCCTAAGGTATCTGAAAGGCACCACTAACCTTGGCTTGATGTATAAGAAAACATCAGAGTATAAGCTTTCAGGTTACTGTGATGCTGATTATGCTGGAGATAGAACAGAGAGAAAAAGTACTTCTGGAAATTGTCAATTTCTGGGAAGCAATCTAGTCTCATGTGCAAGCAAGAGGCAATCAACCATTGCACTATCAACTGCAGAGGCAGAATATATCTCAGCAGCAATATGCAGCACTCAGATGCTCTGGATGAAACATCAGCTGGAGGATTATCAGATCCTTGAGAGCAATATCCCAATCTATTGTGATAACACTGCTGCAATCTCATTGAGTAAGAATCCTATCTTGCATTCAAGGGCAAAGCACATTGAGGTAAAGTATCACTTTATTAGAGATTATGTACAGAAGGGCGTACTTCTTCTGAAGTTTGTTGATACTGACCATCAATGGGCAGATATCTTTACAAAGCCCTTAGCAGAGGATAGATTTAATTTTATTCTGAAAAATCTAAACATGGACTTTTGTCCAGAGTGAAGATGGATCAGAACTTTTGACTATGATACTTCTTGATCAGAAGATGTCTAGTCCAGAAGGTAACTCAATCAGAGTGTGTGTACCCACTGGTACTGACTCTGAAGCTGAGACAGCAACACGTGTGTCAGTATTTCTGATGCATAGTTCCTTGTGCCCGTGTGACAGTCTGTTATGATTGCGTGTAGATGTGCTTCTCTCCTGTGTGTGATTTGTGTATTTACTGTTACTATCTATCTTTAATTTTCAACCGTTGATCTTAAATTGCCTTTTGAATCAACAACGGTTATTTGTCAAAACCCACTATACACACACGATCTCTTTCACTTCCGGTTTTTACTCTCTCTCTCTCTCTGCTATTTCAAAACCGCTTATCCTCGTTTTCTCTCTCGATCTCTCTTCATCTTTTAACCTTCATCTTCTACCTCAAACCTTCAACCGCTTCAAAAATGGTGAGTCAAACCAGAAGAGCTACTGCAGATGCAACCCAGTTCCCTCACATGGTAGTTGGTCTAGCAACGGGTCAAAGGGGCCCTGAGAATCCGACACAAGATCAAGGTCAAGCTCAAGAGCAGATTATTCCAATTGGCAGAACGGGGCTGTGCCGTTCACTGCGTCTATGCTCCTAAGGAACTTCAAGTCCTGGCAGAATGGGAGATTCGATCTCGACAACCTGGCTACAAATGGGTATGATCTTCGTCCTGAAGTCCAAGTTCAAGGTTGGGGAAATTACTTCAACAGACTTCGAGGACCGGTGTATGATAAACTGGTCAAGGAATTCAGGAAGCACGCCGACTGCGATGATACTCAGGTGGTATCTCACATTCTTGGAAAGAAGATCATCATCACGAGAAGTCCTTCGTGAAATTTTGGGTGCAGAAACTGCTTTTGGGTATCGTTTCCAATTCACGGAATCGAAGTTGAAACCCAAGACGAAGGATGAGATCAACAAGGCCCTGTACACCAATTACAAACCGGGCAAGACGAATTACAAGGTGATGGACCTTCATCCCAAGCTCAGGATCTGGCACAAAATTTTGCTCCATTGCATAA